>NW_024582604.1:621613-668723 GCF_018398535.1 Haplochromis burtoni
TTTTGGTTAGACGTGAATACACACGCGGACAGGCACCATGTGTGAATATACTGCTTGTCTTAGAACAAGTGGAGCAGATGCGGATAAGCCAACCCGACAATTGTTGCTTCTCATGTGTCTTTACATTCCAGACAGGGGTAATAATGAAAACTCTCTACTCATAATCATTTTAGATAAAATAATAATAAATATACACCATGTTCAAGTGTGGATTGGCGCAGAATAGCAGTACTACACCTGTAGGCTGCCTTAGACGATTAGCTATACAGTATATGGGGCCTAGTCCGCTACGCGATCTGGCAATAGAGATTCAATATATCATAATGGTCCCAGTCATACACCCATTGTAATGAATATTTAACAGTACAAAACCCAGAAATGAACTAGAAGAATGAAGCACACATTGTTGCTCCAATTAAAAATACACCATGCCATCTGGCAGCGAGAGCACAGTCCAGCTGATGTCAATCATTGTTACGTGCAACACAAATGATGCCCTACAAATAAGACAGGGGGTGTGAAACATTTAGTGAATTCTAAGATTTACAAAAATAACACATTGACAATAACTTCTATATTTTCACAGCTGGATGTGGGGATGAGCACTACATTGTGTAACTAAATAACCTGCAACTGCACATAAGTCATTGGCCCTGATGCAATGTTGGTTAAACTTACAAGTTTAATGATCAATCACAGAGCGTGCCAGAACATGTCTGTTGTTTTTCTACCACAACGCATAAACTTTGGGTGCCTACTAACTCTCCAACAGAGGGTGAGAAAGAAGGAGTGCCTCACTAGCGGCACAGAGGTACAGGGAGGAGAGGGAGACCAAAATCTAAAAAGCAGATCTGCCCACAGATTTTTTTGTTAGGTACTTTTTGGGGGAAAATAAATCAAAACAAACTACATGCGCTGCCCTCCTCCGCTTCCGATAACATTGATTCATTAATGGTTGAATTGTCTCGTCAGAGGGCTATGTTTATATCAGCTATTGTAAGAAAACCAAATCTTAAAAAGGCAGATCCTTCGCCCCTTAACGTTGTGTATTTTGCTATTAGGGATTACTTGTTTGAATGGAGGGAGGAAAATAAATTCAAAATCATAAACTACATCTGAACATTAATCTAAATTCATTACAATTCAATTTTTTAATTTATATATAAACTCCATCGGCTCATAATGTGGATGAATTAATCTCAATAGTCTTACGATAATCTCAGTTGGGCCACTCAGGCAATCCTTTACATTAGCGTATGAGTATTGGGGCGCCACGTGATGCAATCAGCATGCTAAAAAAAAACCAACAAATAATTATCCCCAATAATAATTTACGATTAGATTTTTGTCCATTGACCAATATCACAATATTTTTACATGATCTCAAGCGCTTTATCACACTAAGTCTCAAAAGTCATAGATACAGAGAAAAACCCAACAATCATATGACCCCCTATGAGCAAGCACTTTGGCGACAGTGGGAAGGAAAAACTCCCTTTTAACAGGAAGAAACCTCCGGCAGAACCAGGCTCAGGGAGGGGCGGCCATCTGCTGCGACCGGTTGGGGTGAGAGAAGGAAGACAGGATAAAGACATGCTGTGGAAGAGAGACAGAGGTTAATAACAGATATGATTCAATGCAGAGAGGTCTATTAACACATAGTGAGTGAGAAAGGTGACTGGAAAGGAAAAACTCAATGCATCATGGGAATCCCCCGGCAGCCTACATCTATTGCAGCATAACTAAGGGAGGATTCAGGGTCACCTGGTCCAGCCCTAACTATATGCTTTAGCAAAAAGGAAAGTTTGAAGCCTAATCTTGAAAGTAGAGATAGTGTCTGTCTCCTGAATCCAAACTGGAAGCTGGTTCCACAGAAGAGGGGCCTGAAAACTGAAGGCTCTGCCTCCCATTCTACTTTTAAATACTCTAGGAACAACAAGTAGGCCTGCAGAGCGAGAGCGAAGTGCTCTAATAGGGTGATATGAATCTGGTTAGATACCATATTTCTAAGATTTTCAGGGCCGAGTACAATAACCTCAGTTTTATCTGAATTAAGAAGCAGAAAGTTAGCGGCCATCCAGGTCTTTATGTCTTTAAGACATTCCTGCAGTTTAACTAATTGGTGTGTGTTATCTGGCTTCATGGACAGATAGAGCTGGGTGTCATCTGCATAGCAGTGAAAATGTATGCTATGTCTTCTAATGATGCTGCCTAAGGGAAGCATGTATAATGTAAACAGAATTGGTCCTAGCACTGAACCCTGTGGAACTCCATAATTAACCTCAGTGTGTGAAGAGGACTCTCCATTTACATGCACAAACTGGAGTCTATTAGATAGATATGATACAAACCACTGCAGCGCAGTACCTGTAATACCTACAGCATGTTCTAATCGCTCTAATAGGATATTATGGTCGACAGTATCGAATGCTGCACTGAGGTCTAGCAGGACAAGCACAGAGATGAGTCCACTGTCAGAGGCCATAAGAAGATCATTTGTAACCTTCACTAAAGCTGTTTCTGTGCTGTGATGAGCTCTGAAACCTGACTGAAACTCTTCAAATAAACCATTCCTCTGCAGATGATCTGTTAGCTGTTTGACAACTACTCTTTCAAGGATTTTTGATATGAAAGGAAGGTTGGAGATTGGCCTATAATTAGCTAAGACTGCTGGGTCTAGAGATGGCTTTTTGAGTAAAGGTTTAACTACAGCCAGCTTGAAGGCCTGTGGTACATAGCCGATCATTAGAGATAGGTTGATCATATTTAAGATCGAAGAATTAATTAATGGCAGGACTTCTTTGAGCAGTTTTGTAGGAATGGGGTCTAAAAGACACGTTGATGGTTTGGAGGAAGTAATTATTGAAGTTAACTCAGAAAGATCAATTGGAGAAAAAGAGTCTAACTTAACATCAATGGTACTAAGAGTAGCTGTAGATAATATTACATCTGTGGGATGATTACTGGTAATTTTTTCTCTAATGATAAAAATTTTATTTGTGAAGAAGTTCATGAAGTCATTACTAGTTAACGTTAAAGGGATTGTTGGCTCAAAAGAGCTCTGACTTTTTGTCAGCCTGGCTACAGTGCTGAAGAGAAACCTGGGGTTGTTCTTATTTTCTTCAATCAGTGATGAATAGTAAGATGTTCTGGCTTTGCGGAGGGCTTTCTTATAAAGCAGCAAACTATTTCTCCAGGCTAAATGATGATCCTCTAAATTTGTGACACGCCATTTCCTCTCCAGATTACGAGTCATCTGCTTTAGGGTACGTGTTTGAGAATTATACCACGGAGTCAGGTACTTCTGATTAGAGACCTTAGTTTTCACAGGAGCTACAGTATCCAGAGTCGTACGTAGTGAGGAGGTGAAATTATTAACAAGATAATCGACCTCTGTTGGGGTAGCGTTCAGATAGCTGCTCTGCTCTGTGTTGGTACAGGGCATTGAAGATGATAACAGTGGGTGGATTATATTCTTAAACTTAGTTACAGCGCTTTCAGAAAGACATCTACTTTGATAAAGTCTACTCCACCGCTGTGTAATCAATTATTGTAAATGTAAATGTTATCAGGAAATGATCAGACAGGAGAGGGTTTTCAGGAAACACTGTTAAATGTTCAGTTTCTATGCCATATGTTAAAACAAGATCTAGAGTGTGATTAAAGTGGTGGGTGGGTTCTTTTACATTTTGAGAGAAGCCAATTGAGTCTAATAACAGATTAAATGCCATGTTGAGGCTGTCATTTTTAGCATCTACATGGATGTTAAAATCACCCACAATAATTATTTTATCTGAGCTGAGAACTAAATCAGATAAAAAGTCTGAGAAATCAGACAGAAACTCTGTGTAAGGCCCAGGTGGACGATAGATGATAACAAGTAAGACTGGTTTCTGAGTTTCACAGCTGGGGTGGACGAGGCTAAGCATCAGGCTTTCAAATGAATTAAAAGTCTGTCTTGGTCTTTCATTAATTAATAGGCTGGTGTGAAAAATTGCTGCCACACCGCCCCCTCGGCCTGTGCTTCGAGATTTCTGGTAGTTAGAATGACTCGGGGGTGTTGATTCATTTAAACTATTGAACTATTGAAATCGCGTTTGAATTTGCACTTGTTTTTTGCTTTGACTTTGCGATCGCGCGAACTGTGTATAGAGAGCGGCAGCACTGATTGGTAAGTCACAGATTAATTGCGCAGATAAATTGCAACAATTCCTCTGACATCGTCTTATCAATCGTTAGCTTACTATCAAACATGACAAGTGAAATCTCCTGCAGCAAGCTTAAACATGTGATAGAGGTTGATTGCGCAGAGAATTGCTGATCGTTATGTAAGTATGTGTGTAAAAGCAGATGGATTTACGCAGGTATTTTAGTTCTGCAGAGCCAAACAAGACAGGTCAGGGTGAAGAAGGGAGCTACCACAAAACGGAAAGTTATGACAAATCAGACTATGAGGCAAAAGGAAAGCGCAGCTTTTTTGGTTTAATGGACAAAAGAATTTATGTGGCTGGAATATGACGAGCTAAATAACATAATGTTCTGCCGGGTGTGTTGTGAGTTTCTCTCGATTTCTGAGTCGACAACCGCCTTTGTTACTGGGACCAGTCATTATAAGAACCCATGAGAAATGCAAGAAATGCATTATTGCTCAGTCTGCAGTATCTTTCCCAGAACAAACACCGATTGCAAAAAACATACTAAAAATAAACCAAGCATACAACAAGAAGTCCTGAAAAGCTGTTTAGAACAGCGTACTATGTTGCAAAGAGTGAACTACCATTGGCAAGATTTAGCAGTCTTTGCAAACTTCAAAAAGCAAATGTCCTAGATCTTGGTTCCACTTGCCTCTTACTGAACACTGATTCATGTTCTACACAGTTCTTGCAAGTTCATAGAAATTTCTGTTCAATTAGAACCAAATATTTGAGTTGATGATTGTAATTTGTTGTAATTTGTGTTTTAAATTTTTTAGATTGATGTTTTGTTTCCTTTACAATATTATACATTAAATATAAAGGAAACAAAACATCAATCAAAAAATTGTCTCTCTTTTTTTTTTTTTATTCGGGCTACTTAAATTTATTTTGGGCTACCAAAAACTGAATAGTGCCTGCCCGAAGGGCTAACAGGGATTTTGACATTTTGCGAGCCCTGCTTTTAGCCATAAACAAGCACAGTTTCAGAAGCTAGAAGACGTTACCTTACATATCAAGTCTTCAGGCATCTGGCCTTCTGTGATAACACTTCCATTAGCATACAGGGAGAATTTCTGTGAGAAGAGCTAGTTGTAAAACAAACTCTAAACAGGATACTGGCGACCTGTGGACATGAACACTTTAAATTTGCCCTCCTGTTCACTGAGAGGATCTCTGAGTAGAACAAGAACTGCCATCTGAAAGCCCTCCGAGAGGCAGATGAAACATTCAGGAACACAACGACAACAGCAACTGAACTTTTAAAATGAGACAGAGGGGAATTGTTTATTACTAAATTAATTGCAAATGGCAATCAATTTACCAATGGACAAATGCCCAAGTAAAGTGGAGAACAGTGTATATGCAGATGAAATAGAGAGTTGTATATTAAAATAGAGCTGGGCGATAGAATGATAACGATATGTATTGCGAAATAACTTTTTCTCAATAGAAAAGTTAAACTATTGCGATAGGCCTCATCTCTCCTGTCCTCTTAAAAAAAAGAAAAAAGAAGAAGAACAGCCAATTAGGGCTTGGCAATATGGCCTAAAATTCATATCGCGATATAATTTGAAGCATGTGCGGTAACGATATATATCACGATATATTCTTTTCTTCTGTATAACGTATTTTCCACACTATAAGGCACACTTAAAATCCTTTAATTTTCTCAAAAATCGAGAGTGTGCCTTATGTATGAATTCTGGTTGTGCTTACTGACCTCGAACCGATTTTGGCTGCAGAAATCTGTTAAAAAATGTTTTAGTACAACTTTGGTAAGCCGCACTGCTTGATGGATGTCAGGTCCCAAAGTCAAACGAACACAAGAGTTAAAAACGGTCTAGATTCTTTCATCTTTAATTAAATCATCTGCGTTGCTGCTTTATTGGGTGTAACAATTAAGTTTTACATCCATGAAAACAGAATTTATTAAATTTAACGGAGTTAGAAGTTAACAGGAAGTTAGCTCGCTAGTTTACACCTAAACATTTCATACCATGTTCTGACTGAGAGATTTTTGAAACTAATTAAAACGTACAGCTCTGCTACCACTTCCAACATAAATGAAGACAGAAAACTAAACAGCAGTGGCGTTTGCAGGGTTACTGAAGTTGGACTACCTGGTATATAATGTTGTGCTACGTGATTGCTAGCGACACAGCTATGTTAGCATAACATTAGCACAGTGAAGCTGGAGGATGAACGCCAACTTTTTTTCCACTCGATAAAAGTTAACGTGAGGGATTCTGGTGGTCAGGGACAAATGCAATCGCATAGCAGGATGCTATACACGGGCCAAACTTCAGTCAGGAGAACAACTGAGATTATTCATCCACAATACGAGGTTAGTTATTAATATACTGCAACAACATGGGAATAGAACAGCTGCGAGAGAATTCAACATTAATGAATCAATGTTACGGAAGTGGAGGAAGCGCAGTTTTTGGCTTTCCCCATATTTCAAAGTGAAAAGATCTCTTTGCTATGACTGTCGCCCGCCATAATTTGCAGATGATAATGGTTTTAGCCGCTGCGATGCTTTCGACCAAAACAGGCACAGCTTGATGACATCATCAACATGCGCTATCACGATAGAGTCAAAATCTCTGTCGTTGGCTAAATTTATATCGTTTCTATCGTATATCGTTTATGTCGCCCACCCCTACAGTCAATCCAAATTAACTAGCGCAGAGCCGAACCAATCACAGCCACAGCGTCACGTGACTTGTTACGTACAGCACAAGTGCCAAGCCGCACATGTGTATTTGTTTGGGAAGCAGCCAGCCGCCGTGCCGCCCGGGTAATGGAGGAAATGAGTGTGCCGACTAGAGAAAAATCAACCGAGAGCGTGACCGAAGGTTACCGAAGAGAAAACAGATGATGGTTCCAATGCCGGAGAGATTGTCGAACGAAGAGCCATAGAAGTTCCGTAGTGTGAAGGTATTTCGGCTATTTCAAGTCTGACAAAAACGAGTAGCGCGCACTGTAAATTGTGCCGAAAGCAAGTCTGGAAATACAATAAACCGGTGCATGCCACATCTCGACGGAACGCTAATTGTATTCGGTTTGTCAGATAAAGTAACTTCTAAAACTGTACTTGAAAAGCTCAGCTATACAACAAGGAGAGATTGAGAATTTCCTTTTAGTTCTCAGTTTATTTGATATTGACAAAAGTTAGTCAGTTTTGTCTGTTCTTCTGTAAAACAAACTAAGATTTATTTTTAGAATTAATATTTTGTTTCTAAGTGGAATTGACAATTTAGTCTGTTTCGTTTGTTCTATTTTGAAACTTAAACACTTTAGCGGCTGCCTTTTGTGTAGTTTGCAATATTTGCCTTTATTTATCTGAAAAAGTCTCATGTTCCTTAAGTACATCTACCCTGTTGAACTTATTATGGGAAATAAATATTTAAATAAAACAAGCTGCTGATTATTTCACATTTTACTTGTGAGCAACGGCACATTTAAATCTTACAAATATAGTTATTTGGCTTATATCGTGATAGATATCGTTATCGCCTGAAATGAAAAAACATACGTGATATGAAAAAATCTTCATATCGCCCAGCTCTATATTAAAAGCACAAGCAATGTTGGACAGAGGTGGAAGAATCATGTGACAACAGAGTTGGGCGAGGTATAAAAATTTTCCAACCGGCAATCGTCAGTCCAACAACCACCGATGGGCATTTGCGCATGCGCAGACTTTTTGATGGGCAGGGCAATGTTATCATATATTATATCATTGCTGATTGCGCATCAACTCTGACAATAATAAAAAATATATATAATAGTCACCAATTTGGGATTCCTTTGGCTTTAAACCAGATGAAAGAGGTATACCTAAGGATGTGACCAGAGCGGCATGCCACTTGTGCAGATGTACAAATTGTTTGAGTACTTTGCCAGCAAAATACTCAAACACGACTAACTTGCATGAGCATGTACGTGTCCACCATCCACCTGAGCATGCTAGGCTATCACCAGCTTCTGCAGCTCCAACAACAAGCATTTGGGCGCACTCTGAGGAGGTTGCATTTGCTCGCAGATGAAAGAGGGTGCTGTTAAAACAGTGCTATTTTTTTCTGTTCGACTGCATCTATTAGCTCCATCATTATTAGCAAACTTACTCACTGGTAAATAAAGAAATAAATCGCCCTTGTAAAAACTATCGATATATTCATCCAATCACCCAACCCTATGTGACAACAACCTCTTATTGAACTTTACACCCATTAACATGTAGCAACACATCTGTAAAATTCTGACTGTATTCAGACATGCTGCACAGTTTACTTGCAATTCTTCAAGGTTTTTATTTGCAGCCATTGCATGCCAGAAGGCTCGGCTGTAAACTATCTCTTTATATTTATTTTTGTTTGTTTGTTTGTTATTTTTGTTGTTTATTACATTTCTCCACACAACCAAGCTACTCATTATTTTTGCACCAACATTTTTCTTTTTATTAAACACCCTACATTATCAGTAGCTGTCATACTCAACCTTGAGAAATAGGTTACTATGAATTGGCTATAAAGCAGCCTTAATGCAGAGCTCTAATCAGAATGAATTATTTTGGATTGATGGATAATTTAGCTTGTTTAATCCATTTGTTGATGAAGTGAGGATTCTAAGACCACATTCTGCCAAAGATATATACAAACAGACACAGACAGTAACACAGAGAGACTCACAAGCTAAAAGTAGCATGGGCCTCACCGTGAAGCTATTCAATGCAGTGTATTTTAAGGGTGTAAATGGTAAATGGCCTGCATTACACCCTTTGGTGTAAGAGCAAAGGGTGCAATCAGACTTATTTTGCCACTTTAGAAAAGTAAAACTGCTCTGTATTTGAGGTTGAATTCCTGAAAACAGTCACTCATTTCAGATTCAGAGCCAACCAAGAAGTACGTCTTTAAAAGAACTGAATTAATGTTTAATCAACTCTCCTACTTTTGGCCTCTCTCCCTTTTCTTCAGTTTTTCTCTGCCTCTCTATGCAGTAATATGATCTCTTCTATCAGGCCGACAGGGCCGTGAATCAAGACACAGAGGAAAAAAAAAATATAGTACAAACCTTGGTGGCCCCACCCCCACTACACACACTCTACCTCCTCTGTGTGTGTGTGTGTGTGTGTGTGTGTGTGTGTGTGTGTGAATGTGTGTGTGTGTGTGTGTGTGTGTGTGTGTGTTGTGTGAGAGAGTGTGTGTGTCTTCCTCTCCCTCACTCGCATTCTCTCTCTCTCTCTCATCAACAACATCCCTACCCCCAACAACTCTCTCTCTCTTTCTCTTTCCAATCCCTACCCCCAACCACACAGGCTTGCTCTCTCTCCACATCCTCCGAGCTCTTATCTTCTATCTCTCCTTCCCTCTTTCTGAAACAAATACACACTAGCAACAACATGGCGCAGTGCTATATGGGGCCTTTCCACACTTGATGTGATTATGAGCTTAAAAACACAGCCCAGTATACACCACAGTGAGTTTGGTCATTACGGTAACAAATAAATAAATCACAAAAAAAAAATGGGGGAATAACTAACATATGTGCTGCTTACGCCCAATAACCACAGATTAAGGTCAGAGGTCACAACAGCTTTGTCATCACTTCTGCTCCATGACCTACAAACTGCATATAGTTTAGAAGTTCTCCAAATCTGCTATTTTTGTACTTTATTCAAAGAAAAATGACATTTATGCACCATCAGAGATCACACAGCACGGTCATGTCAGAGTCAAGAAATAGTCTCCGCACTTTTACCAAACTGCTTCATAATCCAAACAGAGCGGTGGCATACACAGACTCCATCAGCCGAGCATATTTCTTATTCCAGCACATATACACGTATATCAGCATATTTTATTATTGAACAAGAACTTAACAATGAGCATACTAATTTAAATATGTCTATCATTGGTTAACCACTTCAAGCAACTCAAGAAGTCTTGAACTCAAAATGGGCTTCACCAAAGGAAATATGGGTTCTCACTGATTTTAATCAACTTCCACTTTACAGCCCCATCCCATAATTTGTGATTTGTAAGTAAGTTCTCTCCATTTGAAGTGTCATTCTCTGATATATAATATTTTCTAACATCTGTCTTGTCAGCGAGCTCAACAGCACCGTAGCTGGTGTGACTGTTTCATTAGATGGTCTCCAGTTGTTCATGTGGCCAACAATGAAGGAACTATCCTGACGGTGGCATTTTTGGGGTTCCAGAGCTTCGGAAATAATCAGGTCTGAACTGTCGGGCAAAGACGCAATGGCACAGACCCAACCGTATGAGAAAGAGTTCAGTTAAACTCATCAGTGGAAACAAAGAAAAGGTGGAGTCAAAAGTTATGACATCAGGCTACAGGCCTGCCTTTGTTGGTTCCCCCGGTGCGCATTACATTTTACCCTCTGAAGTAGGTTACTAGCGACCAATCTAGGATTACGAGTAGAGTCTGGGTTAGGTTAACCTCCAACCTTTTTTCCAGCACTAGCTGAAAAGTTTCTACAGGAAAAAAAATGAAATGCAAACTTGAATGTATATAACCTGTTTGGAAACTTAGTTCTTCTAGTTTCTGAACATTTGCATGTTTAGCTTGTGGCTAGAATGAAATCCAACCCTTACACTAATCCTACATGCTTTGTCAGTGACCTGATGGATATTTTGATGTTAAAAGGCCTTAATCCGATCATGAAAACTACTGCACGGGTTTGTTAGGAGAATTTCATATGACATGAGTATTTAATTTGAACTTCCAGTTGCTGTTGTTTGCATGGTATGTCAATAAAACAGATTGAAGTATAAAAGAAAATAGAGAGAAAGGGTTCAACACACCTTAACTACAGGTGCACAATTGACTTAGAATGATTTATTGATTAATAGTTCATTAAAGTCAGTATTTTCTTGTAATGAACTCATTATTACTATTTTTTTTACTTCTATTTAAAAGTACCAAACTACAAAATGAACCAGTCTATTTGAGACAGAGGATAATCGAGGTTAATAGTAGCAGTCAATTCACCTGGATGCAGTCATTAGCTAAACCTAATTAAATAATTAGGCAATTTTTCACTGTCAAATGGGCATGATTTGATTGAACCAAGACAATTTACTCTGACAAACATCCCCATACACTGGATGGGGATGGATTGTCCTTAACTGCAATCTACCTATAAGCTAAGCATCCACATTCACCCATCCTGGATCCCTATCAGGTCCAGGTTTCTACTGTAAATCTAACCCTGACCTTTGCTTCCCAAACTCCATTCACCTTGACAAGATAGAATCAGAAATGAGTACTGCAAATTCTACACAAGATCACCTCTGTAAGCATACTACAAAAAGAGATCCTGGTTTCCTGTTTTCCTCCCTCATGCTTGCCATCTCTTTCATTCCAAACATACATCTTCTGTTTGGACTTCAAATATGCAGCATATTTAAACCCGATGGCCTTTCTATTACCAGTGGGCGTCTTTTTAATTATAGGTGTCATCACATCACAGACGACAAAGCCGGAATAAAATTACAGGCTCTGCACCCTCTAGTGAGTGAAAAATATAAAAAGAAGCACTCAAATGTAGTTACCTTCAGTAACTACGATAATTAACTGGAGCCTAACAAGCCAATTAATTACCCCTTAATTGGCAGGGCGCGGAACATGAACACGGAGAGGGGAGACAGCTGAGTGGGACTAATAAGTCAGAATAAGACAACACAAAAGTGTATTTTATCTGCTAACAGAAGAAGCCTATGTGCGGTAGTTTGCTTTCTTTCCCCCACTTACCTTGTTGGTCCCAAAGGCCGGGTCAGGGTAGGAAATCTGTCCCAATCTATTGTGGTCTGGCGCGGCTAGAGACTGAGGAGGAGGCGGGTAAACTGTTACATCCATGGCTGGAAATACATCCACTTCTCTTCCGAGTTTCTTTCCTTGCTTTTGTATTTTCAAAATTAAAGAGATTTAAAAAACCTGAGCTTACTCTAAAAAAACAACTTTTTCAAAGACAGAACTAACTGGTGAAATAATTCTTAAACCAAGCTGTGAGAGGCAGCGAAGTTTTAGGCTGACGCTGTTCTCCACACACCGGCTTTCCTGCCCAAGAAACTGCTGCTCTGGGGAGCAAAGTTCCCTGTTCACGTACTTCTCACGTTAAAAACAAACGTTAAAATGAAGTAGTGCTTTTAAAAAGCACCGTTTCCTCTATTGCGTCCGTTAGCCCTGTGTATGGTTCGGACAGGGGACGTCGTGGACCCTGTCTGTCCCTGCTTGGGACTCTGTTTGAATTTTCCTCCACTGCTGATGCTGCTGCTGCTGCTGCTGATGCCGCCGCTGCGCGTGTGCTCAGTGCTGCGGTGCCTCGCGGACCAGTCATACAAAGAGCTTTTCTGTCAAGTTAGCGAGAGTTAGCCACAACGAAGCCGGAAGTACGTTTCACCTCACAAAGCCCGGGTTCTGTCAGGAGAAAAAAATAAGAGCTTAGCGATGACAATACAAATATTACCTTTTTCAGGCTTTTCGTAGAATTAAGACGCTGACTAAAATAATGATGAATGATTTAAAAGAATATACTATTCCCCAGAGAGTGACTTTATTTTGGTGGTAACTGACTGTATGAGGCGTTTGCAGCTACCTTGGCAAAAAAAGATGGAGCTTATGGCAGCACGTGCTCCATCTAGAGGGGGGGAGAGTGTTATAAGGTCCAGCCAGTGCTGTACAGTTAGCTGTTGTCTATGTATTAATTTTGACTGTCATCACCTTGAACAGCTTGTTGGCTTATCTGTTAAACTTTGGCTAAGCATTATAGTTTAGTCTTACCAGGACATAGGTTTGCCAGAGACAACAAGGCAGGAATATTGTTGTTTCCCACTTTCTATGAAATGAACCTGTTCCAGAACACTCCAGAATTGTACATGCTTAATGACTCAGTCTGCTGAGGTACACTGAAATGTTGTTATGTATGAAAAACAAGTACACAAAACTACACAGGTTACCAATGTTTAGCATGTACAGGACTTTTATTTATTAATATTAATATTATTATAATTAATAATATTAATATTTTTATTCAACTTTCCACAGTCCTTTTCTGAGTAAATACAATACACCTGAAAGCTAAGCAAAAACTGAGAATTGCCTTCTACCAGCTTCACCCATGTGATAAGAATATTTCCAGTCTTTGTTGTAGCTGCAGTTCCCTTTCTTTGTGGTAGTTTCCATCGTGTCTGCTGAAATATGCATAGTGTGACTTGGCCCATAATGGCAGCCCTTCCTGCTCTCTTCACAGCCACTGGATAAAAGGCAGTCTTTAGAGATGTCTGGCAGGGGCAGAAAAGATGGAAATGCTGTGCAATGTTTCATAAAGTAGGACACCTGGTCACCCTATCAGTGACTGACTGGTAAATTTAATTACACTTCTGCATTCTCTTGTGAATTCGGTGGTTACACTGGTGGTAGCTACAGTGAACCTATAGCAGAATGTAGCCTAATGCAAATTTTCAGGCTACAGGTTCACTGTAAGAAAAAAACAGGTTAGGCCAGCCAGGCCTGATACCGTCTTTCACATTTCTTTTGATGCTACACAAGTAAGCTAAATTTTACTTTCATTTCTCTTGTCTGAGCTGGCTCTGGTAGCAGTGGAGCCATGATCATCAATCTGGTGGTCCATATTTCTCCTTGGATCTCCAAAGAGTTTCTGAGAGCTAGTTCAGAAATAAAGCCTGAACTGGCAGCAGATCAATCTATTGAACTAAGGTGGCATGTGGAACCTTTAAAATACATTCTCCTGACATTCAAGTAATGTTTCCACCAGAGTTTAAAGGGCCTGTGATAACTGCACTTAATTTTTAATTTTTCAGTTTGAGCAATGCAGTCTAACTGGTGTTGGCAGAGTACACCATCTCTCTTTATTCCTCTGTCAGAATGCCTTTATGTAAATGGAAACTGATGTCACTTCAACAGACAAAGGTTTTCTCTTCAAAAGTACAAGCTGTGCAATGTCAAATTTTGACTACACACGATGAATATGCACCAGAATATGCACTTGTAGAAACAAGAATGTAAAGAAACAAGAAAGGAAATCAGTGGGTGGACCTGTCTGGAGAAGCTGAGCCAGAGTCTGTTTGTCCTTTAGCTCATTTTTTTGTTTTTGATCAGCATCATAGCACATTCTATGAAACTGTCAGAAAATCGATGGAAAGGTTCAGATACTGGGTTAAAACTCTTTTTGTTGATGCAGCATCTACTTTATTACAGATCAGAATACAGTTCAGCCCAGCCGTCATTTTTCAGTCTGTTATCAGGTCAGTATGGTGTGACAGTTTTTGTTTGCTGTTTTGTCTACAGATGTCCCAAACAGCATTCCTAAAAGGTGGATTGAAGTCCCAAAACGCTGCCACAGAGAAAATAATGGGGTGGGGAGGACTTCAAAAGCAGAAATAATGACACTAATTTTCAGTCTGGGAGGTACTCTGGGACAGTGTTGGGTTTAGTTGTGGACGGGAAAACAAATAAATGAGTGTGAACTTTGGTAGGCAGGGAGGGGGGCATCAGGGGTTGCATTGGGGTTGGGGTCCCCCTCCTCCCAGAAAGGTCTCCAGTCCATCAAAGGGCAAGTTTATTATGTGGTTATTCTAAATTTACCATATTATAGCTGTTGATGTGAGAAAGTGTGATGGTCTGTCTCTCTGTGAAAATCATTTACTTTCATTTAAAAACAGCAAATGTAAAAACTGCAATGTTGTCTCTAATTTCAGATGTGGTGCTAGAAAAGTAATGCATTTAAATTGTTTGTGTATGGATATAAACAAGACTTATTTTTATAGTCTCCTGTGCTCATTTTAAATCAGATAATTGATAGTGTAGCCCTTAATTTAGGTTTGGGCAAAGTATAAATAGTGTCAAATTCAAAAGTCATGTAAATCATGGAGATGAAACAAGATAATCATAGGGTAGGGATATTGTAAAAGAAACAAGGAAGCAGGCTGTGTGTTTGAGAGTGAAAGAAAGAGACCATTCAATATAAACGAAAGAGGAATGATTCCTTTCATGTTTTCATGATATTTAATGACAAAACATATACCGTAGCCAGTATCTGCAATTACACATGTGTACACAGTTGCACATAAACAAAGAAAAGCTCTCCCCCTACGCTAAAATACACACACACACACAATATAATCATCTTGCAGATTCACACACAGTGAACTTAAACAGATGGTCACACATGCACATCAGATATAAAAAAAACTGCTCACACAAAAAGTATGTGCAGAACCCCACATAATTATACCCTATATGGAATAATTATGCCACAGCCACATATAAGCATTTGTGTGCAGTCCAAATACACACACACACACTCTTAGGAAACATGTCTATGCTCATACCAGAACACTCACGAACATACTGCACACACAAGCAGGTATCATAAAATACATTTTCTTATTTTTATACATCCCTGATACTCTCACATCACACAAACACACACAGCACAGACCAGCCCACACATACTTAGCGAACATACAGTGTTTGAGTTGCCCATCCCCCCAAATACACACATACATATATGCACCCCTCCCCTCTGAAAAAGGCATAATTCACTTCCACATTCTCCTCCCCCACACACAGTTCCTCTCTATAAAACTCCACACATACATAGACTGTATACACACACGATGTGCACATGAACTGAGCCAGTCAACACACACACACACCTATAAGAGTAGATGCAAGGACAGAACTGCAAACCCATACACATGCCTGTGCTGCAACACACATGCTAATGCATGTCAAGACACACACAAATATGTGCACAAACAAAAGACCGCACTCTCTCTCTCTCCATGACTCACTCTGCCTCATACAGTGTTAAGATTGCCATGCATGAACTTTCCAACATATTTTGGGTTAAAATTGCAGTGTACTATAGCATATGAATGATGTGTGTCCCTTCACGTTGGGGGATTACATTATAGATTCATGGCACAGCCATGCACTCCTGAATGAAAACAGCCAGTGCTATATGTGTTACAGCTTTCTAGTGGGAAAGAGACAATGCAAAAGAGGAAGGAAATCAGAAAAAAAAAAAGAGTTTATTAAGGCAACTGTTGCATAGAAAAGAACACAGTGCGATATTGCTAATGTGTTGTTTTTTTGTTTTTTTGTTTGGCTAACAGAAACCATTGTAGAGTTAGAGAGTTTTGATTTGGAGCTAGAAAAATTATATGCTTGGGTTAATCAAGCATGTGAAACAGACGGGTTTCAGTCTGATCATTTAAAAGCGTAAATGCCAGTCATTATGAGGGTCAGCAGTGAGCATCTTTATACCAAGACACAGCACAGACTTTACCAGTGCTACGGCTTCCTAAGTAGACGTGATAAATATGGATGGATGAAAGCACAGTGATGTTCATCGTAGAGATACATGGGTTTTTCGGTAAATGCCATAAGTTACAGCTTATATTTGCATAGTGTATTTTTGGAAGATTTATCTATGTAGACAGGTCTCATTTGAATGTGCTGCTGAGATCAAGAATGTGACATTAAGTGTCAAGAATTAAGGTTTAAGGTTTACTTATTTATATAGCACATTTTACAACAACAGGCTTGATCAAAGTGCTTAACAATCAGCAAAAATCAGCGAGACATTAAAAGGCAATGCACAGGAAAAAAGTAACAAACCAACAACAGACACACCAACAAACATCAAAGGTGACAGACATGTAACAGGCCTGATGATAGATAAACTAATTGGATTCAAAAGCCAAAGTAAAAAGTGAGTTTTAAAAGAATGGATAGACTCAGAAGTGCGGGGAGGTTATTCCAGAGTCTAGGTGCTGCAATTGCAAAGGCCCGATCACCTGTGGTGAGGGTCAATTATCAGGGTCTCTCTCCCCTCTATTGAGGACATCTACACCACACGCTGCATTCGCAAAGCCACCAGCATTGTGGCTGATCGGACACACCCCTTTCACACACTCTTCACACTCCTGCCATCTGGAAAAAGGTACCGAAGCATTCGGGCACACACATCCAGACTGTGCAACAGCTTTTTTCCACAAGCCACCCGTCTCCTCAGCAAAAAGGAGCTGGACTGATAAACACACACACACACACACACACGCACACACAAACATTATCACTCAGCTTAACTCAACTACCTCAAAACATTGAGACTGGACTGTCTAATCAACACAAGCGCAAACACACTGACCTACACCACCAAACTATCGTACACACCAACCTGTAAATGCTCTTTTGCACAATATTATTACTGGTCTTTTTGCACTAACTTCTTTACTTCCTAATTTTTGCTGCTACACTAAGGAATGTTTACTGTTCCTCCACTACTTCAACTCATCATCGCAAAACCTTATTATTATGTTACGTTGTGGTTTTTTTGTCACATTGTCACTACGTTGCTCTTGTTTGCACATTTGCACGTGCACTTTGTTGTCTGCTGTCTGTTAACAAAAAAAAAAGTCTTCCTTAGATAGTTAGATAGGTTTTGTTAATTTATGTTGTAATTTATGTTAGGTCAGTCTGTCTTGTCTCTGCTAGCCAGCTAACTAGGCCTCTTAGTTAGCTAGTTTAGTGTTTTCTGTTAATTTATGTTGTAAATTTATGTTGCATGTAGCACCTTGGTTCCTGGAGGAACGTTGTTTCGCTTCACTGTGTACTAACTGTATATGGTTGAAGTGACAATAAAGCCAACTTGACTTGACTTGACTTGACTTGACTTGGTAAGAAGAAGACCTAAATACAAGTAACTACAAAAATAAGGGCAATAAATGGCAAAAGCAATCACATGAATGAATTTAACATGAGGGAGCTGACACAAAAGGCTGGCCCAAGAAACACTGAAGGAAAGAAATTCTAAATTCTAAAAGCTGAATTTAGGAACTTAGGACTAAAAAGACCCAGGAAATATACAAAGATGAAAAGATAAACATTAAGGAAACTAAGAGTTAAAATAAATAAAAATTTAAGAATAAACAGAACTTGAAAGTCTGAATAATTGGTCATAACCTGAGCTATGGTTCACTTTTTCTATTGGAGTAAGTACATTCAGATACTGCTATGCATTCTTTCTAATGGCAGCTAGGGAACTCCTGCTGTTGGAAAAACACTTCCAGCTGTAACATCTATTGGAAAATACTTTGATTCGGAACTTCCAGATGAGCTTATGGCATCAGTCAGATGTTTGCACAGTGCTCCCATCTACTGTGCACTTGTTTCTGTTTTTGTGTTTTTTATGTCTTTTCGTTGCATCTTTCTGCAACGCACTAATCACTTCCTGCAGAAACTGATAGACATTGGCCTCAGCCTGAACCCAGACTTTACTTCGGATTGGACCGACAGTATTGATTCCAGATTGCGAGACCAATCTCAGGTGGTGTTTGATTGGATAATGGATGTAAATAGTTGAACCATATCCACATACATAGAGCAATTTTAGATTCATATGTAAAATATGTGTTAGACTGTGTATTCAATGTTGAAAAAAACAAAAAAACTTTAAAATATTATTATCAGCATACTGTATGGGGTGAGTCGTAATGCTGTGGCACAACAAACAGAGGCAGTGCAGCATATGCAGAACTGTACATGTGTTTAAATAAAGCATTTCATTAATCACCAGAAATACCAATGAATAATAAAATATGTATAGCTGACTTTTCAGAATGACCAACTACGGCAGTAAACATGATTCATATTTGTGTACTGTAAACCCATCAGAGTCAGATGTTTGAATCTTTGAATGAGGTACACACAGCCTCTGATCACAGAAAATGAAATGAAAATGTAATGGTTGTTAATGCAAGTCAAATAAGTGATTTGATTTTTATTGAGAACTTCACCATTATTTAGTTAAACTCAATTTGTGTTTGTTTCTTTTTATATTCCACAAAATTGGTGTATCACTATAATTCCATTACAGTAGACAAGAAAAAGTAAGCAATTATCTTGTCCAAATAAACTGAGAAGAAATGAAAAGGAATAACTAGTGGTACTCAAAACTGATTGTAATGGCAAATTGTAAGTTTGGCTTGAATTCATTCTTATTAGCAAGACAGCCTGAGGTTAGTTTTCCTTTAAAAACCAATAAATAAATATGAAGAAAGGTTGAGTATAACTAATTTCCCTTTCAAAAAGAGTCGGCTAACCTAGAATTTTGCAAAATGATTACTTGGCACTGCTTTGGTCTGCAACATTTCAACAATTAACCGATTACAGCTGTTATTATGAAATACAATTGCAATCGAATCTATTTTGATAGATATAAAAAGACAGATATAAAAAGAACAAAGGTCTTTTTATATCTGTCTTTGGTCAAAATAGATTTGGACAAAATAGATTCTTGAAGGTAAAGTTCTATATTCTGTCTCCTTAATTTTTTTCATGATTAAAAAACTTGTTTGTTTGTTTTTCATGCCTGACTGTTTCTTGGCCAGAAACACCAACTTCCTGCTCTGTTGTTACTGTGGGGTTGGCAAAGACCCAGTAGAGACTCAGAGAAATAACTATACTCAACCAGGAAACACTCCAATTATATTTTATTTAGTAGAGTAACAAGAAGGGTAGAAACAGATATAGATCCAAGTTCCTCAGCTAGACATGACAGAAAATATACTAAATGTGCAATTTTCCTACACACAAAAAAAAAAAAATACAAAAGGATACACTGTATAAATTGTTTATTGAACGTATTGGTTCTTAAATAGCACTTTTGTACTCTGAGCACTCAAAGTACTTTATACAACTTGTCTCGTTCACCCATTCACACAAGCGCTTTTGTGTGGTTTACTAGGTTTTCCCTCTGCTGATCAGCTCTGTTGGTCAAGAGTAGAGAGCCTTCTGACCTTCTGGAGAGAACAGAAACAGACTTGCAACAGGTGGTGAGGACAGCACAGCGTGTCATTGGTGCAACTCTAGCCTTTCTCAGTCATATTCACACTAACCGACTACAAAAGAAAGCTAGTTGTGTTATAATGGAGCACAATCAGACCAGATATTGTCTTTCCCCTGTATTATGTATATACAAGCTTTCTTAAGTTTACTTTAATTTATGCTGCTGTCTTTTTTTCTTTTCTTTTTTTCCCCCTGTCAAACGTAGAGCTGTTATTTTTTTTCTCAAAATGATAGACTACCCATTGCTGGACAGTCAGGGAAGGAGGTGCTAGCTAGCCACTTGCAGGATGGGAAAATAAACACACAGCACTGTATTATAGTTTTCTTTCTTGTGTGATGCCCTGTGTTTCACAGTTAACCTTTGGAACACCTGCAACAGCTCTGTGGTCTCACAAAAGTGACGAGACCAAAAAACATCTCACTTGTTCTTCTGCCTAAACTTTGTGAAGTTTGCCAGATGCGTTCCCACTTTTTGTCTAGTATGACAGAAGACAAAATCATACATGACACCTATTCTCATTCTCATCTTCAACGAGGCCTTTTGATGTCAGGATTAGACCATACTTGTTCTGACATTATGCAGTCCAAATCCAGCACTACTCAAATATGTCTTCATCTTAATATTTAGGTACTTGCTTTGTTGCCATAATGTGAGAAATACCTGGACACACACACACACACAGGCAGTCTCCTCTGATCTGACAGTCTCATATTCGATGAATGCCCACTGAATTCATTTGCACATTTTTAGCTGAAGGTTGATGCATCATTCAGACCTATTTTTCCCCGCAGTCACTGTTTTACACCCCATCTCATCATTATTTCATACAAGGCTATTTATTATGCTACTGTATAGCACATACACACACACACACACGCACACATGCACACACACTAGAATAAACCCTCTGTATGGCTTCATATACACCGCATGAATACAGATTAGATGTGCATAAATACAGAAGCAGCCTGTTTGGAACTGAAATCAAAGGCAAATCAATCAGTTGCTCTTAAGCTTATACAGTTTTATATACTACTTTAACTGCTGGTAGATTTCACATGACGTGACGTGAGGATTGTATTTGAGAAAACCTAAATAGATTTCCAGAGAAATGATGTAGCTACTTTATATATTGACCTTACCTCACAGTGACAATACTTCCAAGTAAGGGAATTTGTTTTGGAAGAATGACCTTCGTTCCTCTTGTCCAGCATACTTGTAGAATCTAACACAAGAACCTTGAAGCTATTCTGGATGCTTAACTCACCGATATTGGTCAATACACACACACACACGCACGCGCACACACACACATATAAAATTAAAGCTAACACAATGGGGGTGTGTGTATGTGTATGTGTGTGTCTCTAATACTGGACTATGTTTTAGCAGTGTCAGCTTCAGTGTGTAGATGTGTACAGAGAAAAAGCCCTGTGTTTGTACTGTACTTAACAGCTGTGAGTGCAGGCAAAATAAATGTAACTCAGATTAAGATCTCTTAATAATTCAACCAATCACACGTCTTCCAGGATATACATTTCAGTGTTATGGGGTAACTTCCTCTTTCTGCCTCACGCTGTTTGGGCCTGTTTGGTTACAGAACTGATGGCTGCTGACTCTACTAAGCAGTGGTATAAAAGAAGTAGTTAATTTTCTAGTTTATTGAGGTTTTTAAAATTCTTTTATAGTATATAACAGACTTACTGATGTTAAATGTGAAATTACATCATTACTAAACAAGCCATTTTGTCTGAAGACTTTTGTAGCTGTCATATGATTTTTATTATATAATATAATGACTGATTGTTATCAGTCACTTCTAACTGTTCCCCCTGATCAATTTCAGGTAAATTTTTGTATGGTGAAAATCCTGCAGCACGTTGTCTTCAAATTCACTTGTGTTATCTTAGCATTTAAGTGATTAGCTTTTTCGTCATTTATACTCTGTGTCTATCATTTAGATTTTCTTTAAAATCTAGCAAATCTACATACAAGTGCTTTGCTACATTAGGACACATTTTCTCCTGAGTCCAGTTAGCATCAAATTTGAATCCACAACTCACCAACAGCTCATCTGCTAAAGAATGCAAATAAAATAACTGCGGCCTCAGTTCATGATTTATTCATAGAGATTTAAAAAAAGATGACAAGACAAAAGTGGAACTTTTTTTGAAGGTTTGGGTGAAAGTCAGCTGTCACAGGACTGAATTTCATAAAAGGAACATTTTACCAGCAAACACCGTGGTAGCCTGAATATTTAGCCATCAATTTATGCCCTGAATCTCAAGCTTGCTTAGTATATGTAACAGGACAATGATCTGAAACACACCAGCACACCCACCTCTATATGACTCAATATAGCGGGGCGGCTGTAACTCAGCTGGTAGAGCAGGTCACCTGCTAACCTGAAGGTTGGTGGTTCAATCCCAGTTTGCTCCAGGCTGCGAGCCAAGTATCCTTGAGCAAGAAGTAGATGCTAATTCTTGAACACTGTTCTTGCTGGCAAGGGTGCAAAAAAACCAGTACAAAGGTGTTTGCCCCATAGATCCAGTCTTTAGGGGGACTGGACACAGACGGTTACTTTTGGATAGTTTTTTTTCCCTGTAATAATTAAAATCACCGTTTAAACACTGCATTTTGCTTTTACTCGAATTATCTTACCCTAATCTTAAACTATTTAAACCTGAACCATTAAATAATTGCCAAAAAATTCAAATTTTTTGAAAATGGAGTTTAGTGAACATTTAGTGATGACATTAGAAAATAAATGAAATATTAATTTGCATTTACAACTTTTAATTTGTACCATATTTGCTGCATCACGGATTGATTGGTTTTTTTATTGATTGATTTTTGCAATGTATTCATTAAATATTTATTCTTCAACTTATTTCAGTTTTTCAGAGGAGAAAGAAAAATCCCACTGATGTAGAAGTT
This sequence comes from Haplochromis burtoni, assembly GCF_018398535.1. Taxonomy (NCBI): domain Eukaryota; kingdom Metazoa; phylum Chordata; class Actinopteri; order Cichliformes; family Cichlidae; genus Haplochromis; species Haplochromis burtoni. The sequence continues at coordinate 644,651 of NW_024582604.1, forward strand.
CTAAAAACTCACAAAAACCCACGTATCAAATATGATACACTCGGCGTTAAAAGGTTAAAATTTATTTGATGATCTGAAACATTTCAGTGTGGCAAAAATGCAAAAAATAAAAAACAAGAAAGAATGGCGACAAAAACCTTTTTACTGTACTGTATAAAACTTTACTTATCAAATTCTCTCCGGTTTTAATCATGAAGCTTCCTTGAACCTTCCTTCCTTCCTTGAATCACAAAGCTAGGTCTTCCTTGAAATGATATTTTTGTAAGACTGGATTATCTTCCCAATTATTACTGGTGCAACACCACATTTATATCACTTAAGTCCACTCGGCAGGAGATTGTTTGGGGTAATTTCATCTGCAGAGAGTCAAGCAAGTAGTTTTGTCAAAGCTATTTATTGGTGTCTTAGAGATAAGAAAAGGTGTCTGGCTGAAGCAACATTGGACACTGTGAACAAACAATCCTGTTTTGGGGAAAAACAATTTTAACATTTGCATACGCAGGTAGGAGGAGGAGGAGTGGCTCAACTCACAAGTATGCATTTACTATAAGTGAAAATTGTACTGTGAGATGGGATGCTGTGGGAGAAAACAATGGTTTGTCAGTGAGAGCATTTCTGATCATTTCAGTAAGAATTTATCTCTGACTTCATTACATTAAGATAAAATGTGCACTTACACTTCCTTCTCAAACTATTATTGTTTCGGTTTGCAGAAACACTCCCCTCAGTTTTTGCTGTACATCATATCATGCCCAGACTGTCATTCGCCATTTCCATCTTCACTCAGATAGCTGACAGGGAATATGTGTGACAGGAAATTAGTTGAGGTTTGCAGTGAAGCATTTTGAGATAATCTGAATGGAAAATGACCCGACTCCAGCTCTGACCTGTGCTTCTATGAAGGTAAAACTCAGTCAGTATGACAGGGCGGCACTGACGCTTCTATTTTAAAATGTATGTAGAGATAGAGACTGGTAGCATTTCCATGTGTTCATCTTACTCAGCATAGCAAAGCACAGTGCAGCAAATTCAATTCAATTCAATTTTATTTATTCAGCACCAAATCACAACAACAGTCAAGGCACTGTATTTTGTAAGGTAGATCCTACAATAATACATACAGAGAAAAACCCAACAATCATATGACCCCCTATGAGCAAGCACTTTGACAACAGTGGGAAGAAAAAACTCAATTTTAACAGGAAAACCAGGCTCAGGGAGGGGCGGCCAAATAGATACAATTTGATGTATTCATTTTATTTATTCACTGATTTCAAATATCAAACTGAGGTTTGCATCTACATAAGTAATTCCAGGATAACTCAACATTTATTGTGCATCTCTGTGGTCTCTGTTCATCAGAATCTGTTAGCGCTAACACAAAAATTTTATGTACTCCAAAAACTGTAAATAAAAGAGGTCACCACAGTGACAAGTTGGCCAGTCTTTTATTTATTTTAAATTTTTTAAATTTAATTTGATTAAATTTTTTTTTGCCAGAAGTCAGCAGGCCTAGTTATCGGCTAACAAGTGCTAGTTATCAGCTAACGCTAGCAAACTTAGTTAGCATTTGTTATGCCTAATTTGTGCTAATATACCAATGAAACGCTCAAATTTTACTCACAAAAATGGAAGCAAGAACATGCTGGACTGTGCTACAGAGAAAGTAACACTGTTATCAGATAAGTCCATTAAAATGCTCCAAAAGGGGGCAACAGCACAAACACAGTGCTGAGGTCCAGTTGTGAGATTTGAATTAGTGGAGGTAAGGTCTATCAGATCACTGTCACTGGCAGTCCTGAAGAAAATCATGAACTTGTTTAGTTTAGTATAAATATTACATTAATTGCAGTACAATAATTGACCCTCTAATACTGCGGTCTCCAACCTTTTTTGGGCCACGGACCAGTTTAATGTCAGACAATATTTTCATGGACCGGCCTTTAAGGTGTCGCGGATAAATACAACAAAATAAAATGATACGACCAAGACAAAAACTGTGGTATTTTGTGAATATATATATATATAATAGTAAATGCAAAATTCACTTTGTAATTGTGTAACTTTATTAGCAGCGTCCTCCTGAAATGCACCAACAACATTGAGAGTAACATCCTCCTCTCTGCCCCTTAATGCTCTCTGGTCGCTGTGGTAACGCATAAATATTTCTTTCAAAATAAGACACACAACTACAACATGGGAAAAGACCCAGGGAAACCGAGTTAATGATAAAAACCATGAAAACCATAGATTTAATATCCGAGTATCAACTCTCGCAGCCCGGTACCAAACGACTGGTACCAGTCTGTGGCCTGGGGGTTGGGGACTACTGCTCTAATAAACTTAAAACTATAGGATTACTCTGTTTCATTCATTTGTGTTTCGTGGGGGAAAGCAGCAAGAAGCACAACAAATGAATAAATGAATATTTACCCTTTTTTTTAACAAATAGCTCACTGTCTTCATCCATCTCTTCAGATAAGTTCTTCAACATTGATCATAAGGAGCTAAAAACTTTCTTTCAAATGACATGATGGCATGATTCTCAAGTATCAACAACCCACCTCGTCTTTATGTGGCCCATTGACAAATTTTCGTTAATTTTTAGTATTTACACAAGACAGCAGGTATCATTCATGGCTTTTTTTCCATTTTGCTTACACTCTTGTTTCCTGTAATTTTTTTCAGGATCCAAATTTCCAGCGAACCCAAGCAGATCATAAAAGACATAAGCTGAGATCGGTTGTGATCAGGCCAAGTCACGGCTAAAATTTATGAGTTTGTATTGCTCTGTTTTATCTGAAAATTCCCTTAGCACAAGTTAACCTACAGGATTTTCCCAAGGTATGTTAATTGTTCTGCTGCCATGGCAGAAATAAAATCATTACTAGTGAACATGTCGAAAGTGTGTCCCAGCATCTTCACTACTTATCGGACAGGAAGTGCAGATGATGGTAAGCTTAAAATGACAGAAAATGCTGAAAAATGTTAACTGTCAGAAAAAGTAGCCTTGACCTGTTTCCAAGAGACAGCCTGGAGAGCAAGTATGTGACTTCGCCCATATACCTGATAAAGTTTGGATAGAATGGGGGGGGGGAGTTTAATAAATGTTTCAGCTTTAACCAAGATAAATCTGAAGCCACTGAACCCTGAGTCACTCCTCATGTGTTCTTTATGAATGCATACATGAATGAGTGTGGGTTTTCATGTTAAATTGCTTAAAGTGAGGTCAATAAGACTTGAAAAGTGTTGAAAAAATCCAATACCAGCTCACTGTGCATTAATATGTATTTGCAGAGAGTCAAGCTTCTATTTGGCTGCTGTCTATATGTGATCACCACACACCACGGGGCTTGGAGAGAGAAAGTAAGAGAGAGGGAGAAGGGATAGTGTTGGTGACAGCCCGTCAGTTTGCATTGACAACAATGTGACGATGAGGTCTACTCCGTTTTGACAGGTTGCCCTATTCGCGCACACTTGCACACACGCCGATATAGCAAGAGTGTGTGTATGTTGCAGAAAGGGAATAATAAATTGGACCACATGATTTTAAAGTAATTGCTAGTTGTCAAGGTGACAGAGAGGTGAGGCAAAGAACTGATGCTATGGCACTGAACTTATTAGTAGTAAACAAAAAACTAATCAGAACAAGAATATGCACACTGATATAAGAGGGTCCTACAACTTCAGGCTTTTTTGTGTGTTCCCTTTCATATCTAATGCATTTCTGTAATTCACTGTAATTCAAACTTTTTTCTAAATTTTTTTGTCGAATTTAGTTACAGCTCCTAGAAGATATTTTAAATGCCCTTCAATACGCTTTGCATTCAGTTATTATTTCATAATATTATGCTAGACTCAGTAAACCCTTCACCGGTGACATTTTATTTGGGCTAGGATAAAGGGATGGAATTTACACTTATACACAGTGTTGGGAAGGTTACTTTTAAAATGTATTCCACTACAGATTACAGAATTCATGCCCCAAAATGTATTTTGTAACATATTCCATGAGAGTAACGTATTCTGAATACTTTAGATTACTTTATATATTGTCAAACTTTTTACAACTACATGAATGTACTATTGCTGTGTGATTTATTACTATTACTGAAGGCTACTTGCGATACCAATACAAACTAGATTTTTAAATTTTAATATAAAATGAGTAACAGTAGGTGCACATTAGGTAAGGCTGCACTTTTTGAAGCGATCTCATATAGAAAACTATTCCGGGCGTATATAAAACAGGTCCTCGGCTCCGAACTGTAGTAAAGGGACCTCTGGCCAATACGTCAGGTTCCGTGTCGGGCTCGTAGCCGAAAAAACTAGCTTTACTTTGTTGTCTGGGTGAACTTTGCTAGCGAGAGACAGAGAGAAGCGTTGAAAGGCTGCTCCAACGGTAGTTATTGTTTTGGAGAAAAACACGAACACAGTGTACAGTTGAGTCTTAGCAGCTTACTTACAACTGGGCTATACTGCCCATGACGCTACATTCTTTAGGGCTATACCTGTAGCACTCTGCCTATTGCCTTCATATTAAATAATTTTTTGAACAATAATTTTTAAAAATATTTCTTCACGTCATTATGCGGGCCGCAAGTAGAGATGACATGGATTGAGACACAGGTATTAGACCATCTTAATGCGTGTTTTGTTTGGGCTTCCACTGGCGAGAGAGGGCATAGCTTAACATATAAACAGGAAAAGACCGCTGTGTAATCCCTTTATTTCAACAAAGTAACTGTATCCGGAATATCAACTTTTTAAGCTGTAACTGTAACGGAATACAGTTACTCATATTTTCTATTATAAATGTGTAACGCCAGTACATGTATTCCTTTACTCCCCAACATTGCTTATACAGCATACCTAAAAACAACCCAACTCCAACCTACCAACAACCTGGTAGATGTTAACAAGTGAAACCCTAAAGTAGTTGTTTTTTTATGCTTCCTTATTTGTCTTACCAAACATTAAAACCACATTCATTAGCCTCGTCTTCCTTCAAGACAATGAAGATCAGACTCAGTCCAGTGTTTCCCATGGATGATTAAATTAAGTTGATCGTGGAAATTGGAAGACCATTCCAATGTTTTGTTGTCCTGCTAAGACTGTGGCCACTGGGAAAATGCAGTTGCCTGTGGGGCTGCACTTGGTCTGTGTCAATCTCTCTCTACTGATAAAGATCATGTTGTTAACTGGTAATACTGGTAATACTGGTAACGGTTGCTTGGGCACAACACTATGTCACTATACCCTGCTAGCACTATAGCATAATAGCATTTTTCAATAGCATTTTTAATGACCTGCTGAATCTAACTATGCACATTTTCTGACCTACAAGATAGATTTTTGTCTTCTCTTTCTCCTGAACTACCAACTCCTCACCAAGCGTGGTTCTGCTTGAGGGGATCATCAAATTTGTGGAGTTTTCTCTCTAGAACTGAAGGTGTTAAAAAAATAAAGAGCCTTGAGGCAGTTATTGTTGTGAATTTGAACTACATAAGTAAAACTCAATTACCATATTTTTCAGACCATAATGCGTATTAAGTGAAACTAAACAGTCAGATAAGTCAAACTTTATTCAACTCATTCACAATAACTCTCAACATTGTTCAGTTGTAACACATAAAATTCAGAACAATACGCTTACTTTTTCGGTTCATTCCTCTTCCACAAATCCAAATCTTCATCTTCTCAGCTGCTTTATTCCCATGTTTTACTGACTGATTGGATTTGAAATCTGCTTCGTAAGCATGTCTCTTAACAGGTGCTATTTTTGGGGTCCTCATACACACACGATACAGTAATATTATGTTGAAGCATAGTATGTATTACTCTACAAGGCTCCTGACTACAGTAGCCGTAATGCTCCGACAATCCATCAAGCGGTGCAGCTTCGTAGCTTACCAAAGTTGAACTAAAACATTTTTTGCGAGATTTATGAGGGCTGTGTACCGCATAAAATCCGTTCGAGGTTAGTAACCACAACCAGAATTCATACATAGGGTGCACCGGATTATAAGGCACACAGTCGAGAAAATTAGAGAAACATTTCGAGCAAATTAAAGGATTTTTAGTGCGCCTTATAGTCTGAAAAATAAGCTAATACATAAATATGCTTAATGATTATTTTCTTTAAAAAATACACCATCAAAACTGGCAAAGAAATAAATTGCATACGTCAAATCAAAAAGACAGAAAGGAACAGAAAAGGTGAAACAAATAATAAAAAGACTTTTCTTTTAAACTTCATATTTCATATCCAAAGTATATCCAAGGTTTATTAAAAGCAACAAAAACAAATTCAGTGGGAAGCTTGTCACAGTACTGGGTCCCAGTATTTTGTGTGTTTTAGCTTTATTCTTTGATTATTGTTATTTTCTCAGTGTTTCCTGGTTTATTTTGAAAGAGCCTTGTGAGCCTTAGTTTCACTTCCCCTGTGGCGTCATTATGTTGATTCTAGTCAGCTGTTTCCCCATGTGTTTCCCTTCCCCTGTCACCTCCTGTGTGTATTTAAGTGTCTTTGTCTTCCTATGTTCATTGTCAGGTCATCTGTTTACCTTCCACATCTTGTCTTAGTGTTCATAGTCTTCGTAGTTGATTCATAGTTATCACCGTTAGCTGTTAGTTTTAGGTTGTTTTTCCAGTTTAGGTGTTAGTTGAGTTCTCGTCACTGTTCATGTTGTTTGCACTTGTCGTCATCAGCCCTAATAAAGGCTCGCCTTTGTTTAAAGACTACAGTTCTTCTCTCGGTGTCTGCATTTGAGTCTGTTTACAAAACACACTGGCGTACCCTGTCATGACAAAGCTGAATGGGTGATGTGTGAACAGAAGAGAACCACCAGCAAAATCATGGACTAAAATGAATAAGGCACAAGAACTGAATGTTCAGGTTAATGTTCTGGAGATAGCAAACAGTTCAAACAGCATTGCAGTGAAACACACAACAGGCTGCTTTTGTGAAAAAGAACAGTTTAAGATCTCCATATTATAATCCTCCACTGACTCATGAGATGGAAGCGGACATGGAGGGTATCTTACCAAAACAATGTTGTAATACTGTTGGAAAAAATGTCAGCCACCTGTAAAATTGTACATATTTTACATCTAGACAAGATTTCCAGCTCCATGTTTTTCCATTATTAATTACTGGATTATATTTTCATATTTTCAAACTGTCTTTCCTATTGGCTTCCCCTTTGAAAGCCAATAGCAAAGACCTAACAGACAGTTTGAACAGGAGGTAGGTGGGATTTGCTTCTGCTTATAGCCAGAGTCGTGTGCCGCACATGTCCATATTAGGTATATCCCTTCTTGCTGACATCATGTAAAGGCAAAATTAGAAAAAAAAATCTGAAATGTAGCATTCATAGCAGTCTAAAATCTGAGCTGTGACTCACAGAGATTACTTGTGCACTAACCTCTGACTTTCCCTCTGTCTAATGTAGCCACCAGTGTACATATCTGCAGGAAAAGAAGAAGCACAAGCAAATTCCTTTTAACATTTTTGAATTTCTCATTTATGTTGTAAAGTGAGATTTTTATGACAGAAAGTCCGTGCCAGCACCTCTACCAGGGTGCAGGTAGAGGTGCTACCCCCTTCTACCCCCAAGCCATAAAAAGATGTCATCACATATAAAAGACCTCATATTCAAAAGGCCAAAATAAAAGAGTAACAGATTCACCAAGAGACGTACACTTTTTTCAGTTTAGTTCAAATCAAACGGCTGGATACAGACAGGCTAGTAAAGTAATCCATTTCAACATTTATGGAGCAATTTGTGCATAGTATATTGCAGGGCTATCTATTATGACACTGTATACACCCACCCAGCCACCCACAGACAGACACAACGCCTGAATGGTCTAATGCAATGACACAGAGGGATTGATTCAAGCTCCTAAACAGGCCACATCATATTAAATACTCTTCTCTTCTCTTCTCTTCTCTTCTCTTCTCTTCTCTTCTCTTCTCTTCTCTTCTCTTCTCTTCTACATTATTCATGGAAGTACAAAAGCAGAAAATGTGTTTTAACAAAGGTGCATTTTGTAAAATGACAATTTCTCCGTGTTCCGCCAAGATTTTAATGAGCATCAGTTTGTTTGTGTTTGCTTATTTGTTCATTAGCACATGAGCATTTATCATGTTATAATGCATGGATGCAGAAAAACAAGACACAAAGTCTTTGACACACAGACACAGACAGGCAGACAAAATGAAAAAAAGTAAAACAGAGAGAGAGGGAGAGAGTCCAAACAGGGAGAAATGGAGCGCAGCACATCAATCATTAGGAAGATTATTATGGCAGTTGTCATGGCAACGCACACCCTTCCCTCTCTCCCTCCTCTCCCTCTATTTCTTTCTCTTTCGCTCTCAAATCAATTCAAATGCACTTAAATGCCACAGTGGGTGTAGCCATGTCGCTGTACCTGTAGAAAACAAGACAGTAAGAGAAGAACATGAATGAGGTAGCATGACAAAAAGGACAACATTTTAAAGTCGCTTTATATTGTTTAATTAAGGAACCGTACATTTCTCATTTACCTAAAGCTTTACATGAGGACCATAAACAGCTGGAAGCCACTACTGGCAGCCATATTGTGCAGATATGACTTTATCTACCTTTTATCTCCCCATCCCCCACCACACCACTAATCAACACACACACACAAAATAACCTGCTGTGGGTGGGGCGGGGGGTGGGATGGTTACTACAAACTGCAGGAAGAGGGAGCTGCTCTTCCATAAGCATAAGATAGTGGTGACGCTGTGTGGAGATCGGTTGATCATTTTTTTCAGAATTTCACGACTGCCTGCTGGTTTTCACTATTTAGTTAGGAGGTTAAAATGTAAATATTTCTTATTTTTAATGCCTAAATTACACTCATTGAATTAAGTCTGCACTTCAATCTGTGGTGGTGTACAAAGGCAACATCACAAAAAATCCATCCATCCATCCATCTTCATCCGCTTATCCGAGGTCGGGTCGCGGGGGTAGCAGCCTAAGCAAAGAGGTCCAGACCTCCCTCTCCCCAGCCACCTCCTCCAGCTTGTCCGGGGGAATACCAAGGCGTTCCCAGGCCAGCCGAGAGATATAATCTCTCCAGCGTGTCCTGGGTCTGCCCCGGGGCCTCCTCCCGGTGGGACATGCCTGGAACACCTCGCATCACAAAAAATATCTAACATAAACATAATATAAAAACCTAACCTGGACTTAACTGTGTCTAAACATCCACAGATGTATAAACACATTTTTTCCTGGTATGTGATGCATCACAGGCAGCTCATTTTGTCTATAAAAAGCTAAATGTGCTGAAACATATATAACACATATAGTGTTGGTCAAGTTACTTGAAAAAAGTAATTAATTACTGATTATTATTTACTTCTCAAAAAAGAAATCCCGTTACTTTACAGATTACTTATTTTCAAAAGTAATTAGTTACTGTAAAGTATGCGTCACACACGGTGATTGTATTTGTATTTGTATTTTATTGACAGCTCTGGTCTCAAGGGAAACAGTCCATTCCAGTCCAGCTCTCTCTCCCCGTTCGACTCTGCCATCACTATATAGGGAAACGGAAAGAAACACCGTCATCAGTCATTCGCCAACACCTGTGGCTCACCTGCCTCCCGGTACCGCCCCCTTGACCTCACTCCTCCCCTGCAGCTGAGCCAGGGACCACACCTCTGCCACACACCCACAGTGCCCGACTGAGGCCAGGGAGCCATCCGGCCGAACAGAGAGCTTTCTTTACCTGCACAAACACTGCCTGGCACGGCCGTGTCCAATGGACCAGATCTGGAGCACCTGGTCAAGGGGCTGGTCAGCTCTGCAAACCCTGACACGAAACAGCGGTAGTAACCCGCCAGCCCCAGGAACCACTTCGCCTCCTTTTTCGTCTTGGGGCATGGGCAGGATGCAATAGCCGCTGTCTTCTCCACCTGTGGACGCATTTGCCTGTCCCCCAAGTGGTACCCCAGATACTGTACCTCCCTCCATCCAACCGCACAGCCCCGCCTGCCTCAGAGACTCCAGGACCGCGGCCAACCGCTGCAAATGCTCTGCCCAGGTGTCACTATGGATGATCACGTCATCCAGGTAGGCAGCAGCTTGTGCAGCGTGTGGACACAGCACCCGGTCCATTAGGCACTGAAAGGGGGCTACGAACAAGCCAAATAGAAGCGTAACGAAGTGGTAAAAACTGTACGGGAAAAAAAAGTGGAGAAGGCCGTTTTTTTCCTTGGACTCCGCAGACAAGGAAATCTGCCAGTAGCCCTTGGTTAAATCCGGTGTCGTGAAAAAATGGGCCGTACCTAACCGGTCCAGGAGCTTGTCGACCCGGGGCATGGGTTAAGCATCAAAGCGTGACACTTCATTCACCTTGCGATAGTCGACACAGAACCATATAGACCCACCCTTCTTCACCACGAAAACAATGGGGGCTCTGTGTGACTCTTCTATTACTCCCATTTTCAGCATTTCGGCAAATTCCCTCTGAACGATTTGCCTTTTGTGTTTAGGAAGCCTGTAGGGCTGTGGATGCACCGCCACACCAGGCTGCGCTTCAAAATGATGCTCAATGAGAGACATTCGGCTGGGCAGGGGGGAGAACACGCGGCAACATCCGCTCTCTTGGCCAAAGTGAGACGGTCATCACAAAGAAGGGAGGCGGGAATGATGGAATTTTGCACCTCCGGCCCCAACTCATCTCACTCCTTAACCAGGCTCACCAGAGAAGCGGTCTCAGCCTCCCTCCACATTTTCAGGAGTCTGAGGTGATAAATCTGTGTGGCCCCTCCCCTGTCTGACCATGCGACCTCATAGTCAATGTCCCCCACTCGCCGTGTGACCACGAAGGGTCCTTGCCACTTGGTTAGTAACTTTGAGTTAGAAGAAGGTAGTAATACAAGCACTTTGTCTCCCGGTGAAAACTGCCTGAGTTTAGCCCCTCTGTTATGCAGGTGTTGCTGACGCTGCTGAGCCTGGAGCAAATTCTCCCGTGATAACCTCCCCAAAGGGTAGAGTTTTGTTCTCAGGTTCAACACGTACTGAATCGCATTCTTTGCAGGGCTCGGACCATCCTCCCGGCTTTTTTTAATCCCGCAGTGTGCGAGACCTGAACGAAGTGCCCTGGTCAGTCAGTATCTCCTTGTGGATACCGACTCAGGAGATGACCTGAAACAATCCCTGTGCTACGCTCTTTGCAGAGATGGTGCGCAGTGGCACTGCTTCCAGGTATCGCATTGCATAATCCACCAGAACTAATACAAAGCGATAGCCGCGTCATGACTCACTCAATTGACCCTGTGCACGAGAAAATGCTAACTTCCTGGTTTGAGACCGGATGTGGGGTTGTACATTTCCGGTAGCTTTACTTTGCGGTCAATCGCTACTGCGAAGATATCCTCCAAAATCATGTCCAAAACTCGAAAACGGAAAGATCGCGTTAAGTTACAAAGAGCAGAAGGTGGGAACACTCACCACTGTTGTGTCATAAAAAATCTAATGATCAATTTTGACGTTTAAAGCGTTTAGATCGATCAGTTGTTTACATCACTCAACACAAGCAGAACTGCATTACTGCAGCAGAAGACACATTGTTCACATTCAGAAGCATATCTCTGTATAGTGACTGGTCTTATGATTTAAACAGGCAAATGTTCAGCATTCAAACTACAGGTGATCGATCGCTAGCAGTGTGACTCTGAAGTGCAGTACTGGATGTCAGCGATGTCCACGAAATGTTTTGCACCGTCAAAAAATAAAATTGGCTACTTGATTTCACCTATCGCTGGTCATTTTTAGTACATAACACCCTCGATAAACGAGGGACAGCTGAGAAATATAACATTTGAATCTCTTTTCTCTTTTGCTCTGAGGCGCGGGGGAAAAATATCAACAATCGATGAAAATGATGTCGATGAACATCATTTACAGATATATTGGGTAAATGCCCAAGACATCTATAGAAATGTAAATTGCCGCTTGATTCATTCATTTGCTTAACTTGTTTTGGACCGTAAACAGGGTGTGAATAGGACACCGGAAACAAAGCTCCCCACAGGAGTTTCCGCACCGGAAGTAGCATATGCTAACGTGCACACAGTCAATACAACCTATCTTTTAATAACATGAATCGCGGGTAGGTCCGCACGGCTTCAGGGCGCACCACGTGACCATCAATCTCAATCACTTGTTCAAAGGCTGAGCGTAGGGTGTCATCACGAGACTGCTCCAGTGGGAAATCTCCCGTGGGGGTAATTTCCAGAGCCGGCTGGTCCTCCCTTGAAGGGCCCGCTGTCTCCCCCTCCCCGGAGTCAGTGTCGGACGACCCCGCATCAGTGCTGAGTGCCACGCAGACACTACACGCTACTAATGGTCATGATTGCATCCCCGTGTATTGCCCCAACAGCTGATGAAACCCCAGCCAATTCATGCCCAAGATAAAGGGATGCAACAGGCGCGGGCTAACCGCAGCCTTAACTATATGCGTTTTGCCCTTATATTTTAACAACTGAGGCACTATGGCAGGGGTGGGCAACTCCAGGTCTCGAGGGCTGGTGTCCAGCAGGTTTTAGATGTGTCCTTGAACCAACACAGCTGATTTAAATGGCTAAATGACCTCCTCAACATGTCTCCAGAGTTCTGGTAGTGAACTAATCATGTGATTCAGGTGTGCTGACCCAGGGTGATATCTAAAACCTGCAGAACCCCGACCCTTGAGGCCTGGAGTTGCCCACCCCTGCACTATGGGATACTTGTGCACATCACCATGAACACAATTCACCTCCACCCACTCTGCCTCCAGCAATGCCCCGGGGCGAACCAAGCTTTGGTGCACGAGGGTCTGCGTACAACCCGTGTCCACCAAAGCATGGCGTATACCCCCTAGAGTCCTTACTGGAATGCTGTATGTCCCTCCTCGACCAGGGGAGGGTGCTGGGGCACCGGCGACGCAGGACACCTGCCCCACTTCCATCAGAGTGGGGCAGGACAATCTCTTCTCAGGTGTACTGGCTGCCCACACTTCCAGCACTCCTGTGGCTCAGGGGCAGTGCTGGTTGTCTCTGATCCCTGGGGAGGCAAGGCGGAAGAGAACGGGTTAGTAGGAATCCAAACCGGGGCCTGTTCTCCCGGTGCAGGCGCTGGAGCCCGTCGCCTGGGGCTTGCTTGCTCAGTGGCCGGCTGGCTCCCCCAGGCTCCTCTGCTTTGGCGGCCAGGTGATCCTCCGCCAGCGTGACCGCCACCTCTAGGCTCCCTGGTCTATGGCACCGGACCCATTTAGCTGTCTCTGCCGGCACCCCCTCCACAAACTGCTCAAGCACGACTTTGTCCACCAGCTTGGCTTGTCCTGCCAACTGCCCCAGCTGCAGCCACCACTCCGCCCATGCGAACGGCCGATCCTCCCAAGTCAGCCTGCAGGCGCGGAACCACCGGCAAGGCCCATCCGGTCCAACACAGCCCGGCTCACCTCAGCAAAGCTGGCCCGTGAGGTCGGCGGTAGGCTTAGGGTTGCCGTTTGAGCCTCCGCCAACAGTAGTGGAATCAGCCACGGGCCCACTCCGCTTGTGGCCACTGGCACGCCTCCTCCGTTGCACGGAATGCCTCCAAAAGAATCTGGGGATCGTCACCATCCCCCCATCCAGTGCATCGCTACCGGCAGAGGCGGGGACTTCAGCGGTGCAACGGCCCCAACCAGTTGCTCCAGGACCTGGGTGTTCCTGCAGCTTAATCAGGTGTTTCTGCTGGGCCACCGCCTGGTCTCGGCACACTGTTGCTAACCCTGCCAGCATCTGTGCCAACAACTGCACAGGCTGAGGGGGTGATGCATTGTGTGGGTCAGACATCCCACTTCCTGGGTTTCAGCACCACTTATAAAGTATGTGACACGAGTATTTGTATTTTACCGACAGGTCTGTGCTCAAGGCAAACAGTCCACTCCAGTCCAGCTCTCTCTCTCCCCACTCGACTCTGCCGTACTAGGGAAACGGAAAGAAACACCATCATCAGTCAATCGCCAACACCTCACTGCACCACTCCTCCCCTGCAGCTGAGCCAGGGACCACACCTCCGCAACAGTTACTTTATTACTTAGTTTTTAGCTTTTAACTTTATGCACATTGCATCAAGCAAAAATTAAATTATATGCAACAGTCACTGACTGGAAGAAATTTGTTTAAGATTTATAAGATTTATAAGCAACGTGCTTATTGCTTGCTCAGATTTGAGGTTTAATTTTTCACTTTAGATAGATGTTTTCTTCCCACACAGAGTGTACAGCGGACGCTAATGTTTTTGTCACTTTTCAAAGAATCAAACTCAAAGTAAGGTGAGTACTTTCACAAACTCTATATTATCTATTGTTGATCTACTCAAGTCTGTTACCATGGACGTCGCATGCGCTTACGTCATTGTCAAGAGACACTCTCGCAAAAAAATCACGGTTTTAGTAACGCAACAACGCAGTGTGCTTACAGGAAAGTAACAGTAATCTAATTACTTTTTTGCAACAGTAATCTATTACTTTACTCATTACGCTAAAAAAGTAAACAGATTACAGTAACACGTTACTTGTAATGCGTTACTGCCCATCTCTGTAGATGTCATTATATTTCTATAAAAATGTGAAATAGGTACAACAACTTGTTGAAACATCAAACTTAAATGAAAACACACAGTAACGAGCAGTGCAATCCATGAATACATAAGAATACATAAATAAAATAGATATAAAATAAAATAGAATACAAATGTAATAAATAACACTGTCCTTTTTTCCAGAGGTCTTCCACTCTCTGCATGCTTTTCTGGCAGCCAGGGAGTGCAGAATTATTAGGCAAGTTGTATTTTTGAGGAATAATTTTATTATTGAACAACAACCATGTTCTCAATGAACCCAAAAAACTCATTAATATCAAAGCTGAATGTTTTTGGAAGTAGTTTTTAGTTTGTTTTAGGCTATTTTAGGGGGATATCTGTGTGTGCAGGTGACTATTACTGTGCATAATTATTAGGCAACTTAACAAAAAACAAATATATACCCATTTCAATTATTTATTTTTACCAGTGAAACCAATATAACATCTCCACATTCACAAATATACATTTCTGACATTCAAAAACAAAACAAAAACAAATCAGCGACCAATATAGCCACCTTTCTTTGCAAGGACACTCAAAAGCCTGCCATCCATGGATTCTGTCAGTGTTTTGATCTGTTCACCATCAACATTGCGTGCAGCAGCAACCACAGCCTCCCAGACACTGTTCAGAGAGGTGTACTGTTTTCCCTCCTTGTAAATCTCACATTTGATGATGGACCACAGGTTCTCAATGGGGTTCAGATCAGGTGAACAAGGAGGCCATGTCATTAGTTTTTCTTCTTTTATACCCTTTCTTGCCAGCCACGCTGTGGAGTACTTGGACGCGTGTGATGGAGCATTGTCCTGCATGAAAATCATGTTTTTCTTGAAGGATGCAGACTTCTTCCTGTACCACTGCTTGAAGAAGGTGTCTTCCAGAAACTGGCAGTAGGACTGGGAGTTGAGCTTGACTCCATCCTCAACCCGAAAAGGCCCCACAAGCTCATCTTTGATGATACCAGCCCAAACCAGTACTCCACCTCCACCTTGCTGGCGTCTGAGTCGGACTGGAGCTCTCTGCCCTTTACCAATCCAGCCACGGGCCCATCCATCTGGCCCATCAAGACTCACTCTCATTTCATCAGTCCATAAAACCTTAGAAAAACCAGTCTTGAGATATTTCTTGGCCCAGTCTTGACGTTTCAGCTTGTGTGTCTTGTTCAGTGGTGGTCGTCTTTCAGCCTTTCTTACCTTGGCCATGTCTCTGAGTATTGCACACCTTGTGCTTTTGGGCACTCCAGTGATGTTGCAGCTCTGAAATATGGCCAAACTGGTGGCAAGTGGCATCTTGGCAGCTGCACGCTTGACTTTTCTCAGTTCATGGGCAGTTATTTTGCGCCTTGGTTTTTCCACACGCTTCTTGCGACCCTGTTGACTATTTTGAATGAAACGCTTGATTGTTCGATGATCACGCTTCAGAAGCTTTGCAATTTTGAGACTGCTGCATCCCTCTGCAAGATATCTCACTATTTTTGACTTTTCTGAGCCTGTCAAGTCCTTCTTTTGACCCATTTTGCCAAAGGAAAGGACGTTGCCTAATAATTATGCACACCTGATATAGGGTGTTGATGTCATTAGACCACACCCCTTCTCATTACAGAGATGCACATCACCTAATATACAGCTTGGAGTAAGACAACATGCATGAAGAGGATGATGTGGACAAAATACTCATTTGCCTAATAATTATGCACTCCCTGTATATATTTTATTACTACCTTAGTTATCTCACTATTTACTGTAGCTGCCAAATGGTCGTGGAATTTTTTAGAACCACTGCTTTTGAAAACCTCGCAATGAAAGTAAAATGAAATTAAAGGGTTTTTCTGCTGAGAAATTTCCCATCAGTGTTTTTTGGTTAATCAAGTGATTTCTCAGAGGTGCTAATATGAAAGCTCTGGTGGAGCTAGCACTTGTTCCACTTACCTGTTCTATTAGACTTGGCATGACAATTTAATCTTACTGGCAGTTTAATCATATTCTATAAAGTCATATGTTTGTAGTGGCTGTCCTGCATTCAAAAAAATAAAATAAAATAAAATATAAAAATAAAATAAAATAATAATAATAATAATAATAATAATAATAATAATAATAATAATAATAATAATAATAATAATAATAATAATAATGATAATGATAATAAAAATCTTCCCAAAATGCTGACTTTAAGTAATTTCATTACATGTCATTTTTCTATGTTAGTTTGCTACATTAGTAGGAACATTCAAATGGGATTTCCTTGACTGGTCTACATTCAGTTTATACGAGCAGATTTTCTCTGATGATTAATTATTTGAATAAGTAAACCTTTGATTTTATATATTTCAGTTGCATTTTCCTCAAAATGATTGCTTCATGCTGAAGATCAACAGATCAGCATCAATATCATATCCCCAATGTCTGTGAAGGTTCTCAGTCATCCAGGTCATCGTAGTCAAAGGAGCTTAAAAAGAAAAGCGTCTGGACTTCTTTAAGTTGCTTGAAGATGTTTCACCTCTCATCCGAGAAGCTTCTTCAGTTCTAAGGTCAAATGGTTTCACCTCTCATCCGAGAAGCTCCCCAATATGACCAAAATACAAAGTCACTGACATTGACTGGTGGTAATAAGTGATGGAAGCAAAAAATAAACTATCTTGGGCTTGACTGACTGACAAGTTAGCAGACCCAACTGCACTGAGATGTTATGATAGGGTCTGCTGTCCTCTCCTGGATATTCCCAGGAAAATATTCTTTTAACTGTTGAATTCCACCTAAAGACAAGTATTTTTTCATGAAGTGAGGGGAGTCACCAATGCTGGGTGAGTCAGTCAACCCTCCTTCAGACAGATAAAGAGGTAGACAGTTTTGTGCAGTTTAGACGTCTACCTGAATTCTTACTGGTTTGATCTCAGATCCCTTTCTGTCTCTGTGAAATAGGCTCCGACTTAATAAATCTGTTGGCTTTGCTTTATTGACCTGCAGCCATTTTTAATGAATTTTTGCAGATATATTTATTCTCTGCATTTTAATTCCCATTGTATCTGATTCAAGGATCAATGATCAGCTCACAATCCTCTGCAAATCTTGTCTTGCTCAGCAGAGATCGGGTTTAGTCACCATGTGGGCTGGCGACCCCGTCTTCTAACCATGACACCCTGCTAAGTTAGTCTGAATTGAAAGCAATTAAATCACATTTTCGGTTGCCTAATTTGCAAAGCAAGCTATCATTATGACTATTTTTAGAGGAATAATTTTCATCCTCAAGCTGTCAACTATGCTGATATCTCCTAATTTGATCTGCTTCAAATTATTTCAGGGCATTAGTCTGTCTTTGACCCTTTCACTCTCTTCTTTGCTATGAATCCTCGTGTTTTGTGTTTGTGTTAGAATATTGACAAACTCAATATTCTCCCTCTACATCACCACTAGCAATATTTTATATTTTTATTTCCTCATATACAAAATGATAGACGCAGATTAATTAGAGCCTGAAAAGACACGATCATGAAATAGCAAATTTTATACTTAATTGTTTATTTGTGTTGGCTTCATTTTAAATTCTTCTGAATTCAGCTCAAATTTAGCTTGTAAACTATGTGTTAAATGTGTACAGTCAGGCACAATTGATGCCCTCTATTGGCACAATGTGTAAAAGAATATGTGTGTGTGTGTGTGTGTGAAGTGTGTGTGTGTGTGTGTGTGTGTGTGTGTGTGTGTGTGTGTGTGTGTGTGTGTGTGTGTGTGTGTGTGTGTGTGTGTGAGAGAGAGAGAGTGAGAGTGAGAGAGAGTGTTAGAGTGAGGGTGTGAGAGAGAGATGTGAAGAATATACAATGTTGTCAAGGCCAAGCATCTATACTTAAAACACAAAACCTCTAAAAACAGCAAAAATACACTGCCAGAGTCATTTTAAAAAAGCTGATATTACAATATTTAGAAGAACTTATAGGATTAGGCTTCAAATTTCCTTTTTAATAAAGCATATAGGCATCTGTTGATCCTCAAACATCCCTTTGTTATGCTGCTCTAGGATCAGGCTGCATAATTCACTAAGCATTTCTTCGCCACTGACATCTATTCACTGTCTATTTGATTTTCTTAACTCTCTGATAGTTTGTGTTTTTGCCCCTTGGCAGATGCCCCCACCAATTACAAGCAAACATTGTTTTGAATTGTAAAATATTTTTATCTCGATACTTAAATAAATATCTATTATCCTCCTAAGACCCGAACTCTTTCATGGCATGCATTTTTAATTTCTCTTTGCTATTTGGGCTGATTGGGACCTGATTAATGTAAAAACAAAGAATTACCAGAATTTTATTTTTACCTGATTTTTGTTTCTGAGAAAAATGAAATCCACATATGAGGATATTTTTAAATTTCGATAGAACAGTGGCAGTATAATGTCCTCTAAGTGGATATCAGGCCCTTGTAGAGCAAAATTTGTATTTTGGTCTAGAACAACCCAAAATGTGATGTCCACATATGTGGATGCCAGGTCCTAGGAGGTAAAATTAACAAAATGTATTTACTATTAGTTGACAATGAAAGCAAAACTGTATTAATGGATTTGTGCTAGCTGAGCCTACACCTGGTCAGCTTATCTGTTATATTAGACTGGACATGGTAAGATCTGCTGTCCCCTCTCTATCCATAACATATTAAATTACTTTGTGCCAACCTATTTACACATGAACCATGGCATAACCAGCTATTAAGCTGTTTTTTGTTTTGTTTTTTTACAAAACAACAATTGGAATGAGTTAATGAGTGATGCACTAGATGGCTTTAACATTGAAAATAATTCTACAAAGTTATAACCCACCCTACAATCTGCCCTGCGTGTGATTGGGTTGTGTTTAGGAGGTTAGGTTGACACATGAGGTTGTTTTTCCCTTACTCTATTTTAATTTCAAGTTCTCTATTGTTATTTTCTTTTATTGCATTATTTTATGCACACAAAACTCTTCCATTTTTGTAAATACCCAGCTGCGACTGCTAAAGTTGTAAGCTGTATAAAATAAAGTCCTTTCTGATTTTGATTGTATTGCTACTCTAAGACATAGTCTCTACAGAAGTGTATTCTGTAAACACAGCTACTACACATTAAATACAATACCTTTAGGAACCTTACTGATTTATAAATCCTGATCATGGCTCTGAATAAAAGCTAAAGTGGCCTTTCACTTCCCAATGTATTCTGTTAAACACTACATCACTGGACACATGGTTATGACCGTGAATGAAACTAAAAACTTCAAAATAACAATAACATCAAGGAACTTAAACAAGAAGGAGCAGCTAATATTTATAAAAATTTAAATTAAAAAAAAAAGGTGTAAGCTGACGTAAGGCTCGGTAACAAAGAGAACATGTGAAGGTTCGGCCATGTGGCAGGACCCACATGGCCGGACCTCAAACAAATGGGTAAACTGAAACAGGCAGCTTTATTGCTGTAATATTCAGAAAACTCAACAAAATACAAAAATTCAAAAACTCAGGCAAGGGAAAAAGTTAGAAGCTAGGGCACTGCTGAACTTGCACACAAACTCCACACAACTTCATTCACCGCTTCCCTCCAAACAGACAGGGGCTGCCCGTTCTGCCACTGGAAACAGCAGTTCCTCTTCTGAGGAGCTTGCTGTCGAGAGGAGTTGGGTGGAAGGCGAGGCAATGGAAAGCTGACAGACAAATAGGTAAGTGGTGAAGAAGTGCTGATCTTCGGCTGCAGCAGTGAGTCATAGAGCTTGTGCAACTCGGAATGAGGAAGCCCCAATAAATAGGATGAAGGATTGCAGCGGAGTGAGGCTGCAGGTCACCCAAACAAACTCCCCTGCCAACATAAGCCACGCCTTCCCAAGTGTGAAGCAGATAAGATAAGATAAGATAAGATAAGATAAGATAAGATAAGATAAGATAAGATAAGATAAGATAAGATAAGATAAGATAAGATAAGATAAGATGAGATGAGATGAGATGACCTTTATTAGTCCCACAGGTGGGAAATTTGTTTTGTTACAGCAAAAGTGCAAAGTTATGTAGCAGAAATTAGAAAACACTGGAATGCAATAAAATAAAATAAAATACTATATACAATAGAATAAAATAGAATAGAATAATATATACAATAGAATAAAATAGAAATACAAATGCTATATACAACTGAGTAAGAAAATACAAAAGTACAACTTTGTCAGAAGAAGAATTGTACAAGAATTGCACATATAGCAGTCTTATTGCACGTGTGAGGGTTTGATCAGCTGCAAAAGTCTTTGTTGTGGAGTCTGACAGCAGTGGGGAGGAAAGACCTGCGAAATCTCTCCGTCCCACACCGTGGGTGCCGCAGTCTCCCACTGAAGGAGCTGCTCAGTGCTGTCAGAGTCTCTGCATGGGGTGGGAGATGTTGTCCAACAGGGATGACAGCTTAGCCGCCATTCTCCTGTCACTCACCACCTCCACTGGGTCCAGAGGGCATCCTAGAACAGAGCTGGCCCTTCGGATCACCCTGTTCAGTCTCTTCCTGTCCCCAGCAGAGATGCTGCCGCCCCAGCAGACCACACCATAGAAGATGGCTGAGGCCACCACAGAGTCATAGAAGGTCTTCAGGAGTGGGCCCTCACTCCAAACGACCTGAGTCTCCGCAGCAGGTACAGCCTGCTCTGCCCTTTCCTGTAGAGGGCGTCTGAGTTATGAGTCCAGTCCAGTTTGTTGTTCAGGATGAACACCAAGGCACCTGTAGCTGTCCACAGCAGGGAACAGGAGCTGGTAAGCGGTAAGGCTGGAGAGTGAGCGGCAAAGCAACTTTGGGGAACCCCTAGGGACAATTGAAAGACAACCCATGCTCCAGGGCCCGCCAGAATTCCCCCCTCCTAGAACCCGCAGTGGGGTTTTGAGGTCTTCCAAAGTCCGCTCAGTCCATTTCTGGTCACGTCATTCTGTCAGGGTTTGGTATGGCAGGCAAGGTAAGGACCAAATTAGGACTTGCAGAACGGCTAAAATCAGGTAAGTATTCATTGGCCACACACACAAAAAAAGATGACACAGAATGGTAAATGGCCTGTATTTATATAGCGCTTTACTAGTCCCTAAGGACCCCAAAGCGCTTTACATATCCAGTCATCCACCATTCACACACATGGTGATGGCAAGCTACATTGTAGCCACAGCCACCCTGGGGCGCACTGACAGAGGCGAGGCTGC
The DNA here is from genome assembly GCF_018398535.1 of Haplochromis burtoni. Taxonomy (NCBI): domain Eukaryota; kingdom Metazoa; phylum Chordata; class Actinopteri; order Cichliformes; family Cichlidae; genus Haplochromis; species Haplochromis burtoni. Next base: position 666,486 of record NW_024582604.1, read on the forward strand.
CGGACACTGGCGCCACCGGGCCCTCTGACCACCACCAGTAGGCAACGGGTGAAGTGTCTTGCCCAAGGACACAACGACCAAGGCTGTCCAAGCTGGGGCTCGAACCGGCAACCTTCCGATTACAAGGCGAACTCCCAACTCTTGAGCCATGATCGCCCCACAAGAAACACAGAAACACAGAAACACAAAGCTTGAATTGTCAACATGACAGAGAACAGAGGAGATGCAGACAATATATACACACAAGAGAGATTAGAGATTAGGGCAGAGTGGACATACCTGGGCACACAGCTGAACAGAATCAGACTGTCAAAATAAAACAGGAAGTAACATGCACATAATGAGATTCAGATTAAGACACCTGGGCTTGATACCTGGACTGGGGATAAACAGACATGGAGACATGACCAGGGAGACTGAAGAAAAAAATACGGAGAGGAGACTAGGACAGGCATGAACATACCAAAAACTATAATTACAAACACAGAGGGTGTGGAAAGTAACATGCTCAGGAACTAGAATATAATCAACTTATACTTTCTAAGAAGTTAATAACAAGTCCAAAACAAAACTCACAAACTGAGTCTGTCAGAACCATGACAGAGCATGCATCGTGATATTCTCCAAAACACATTTCTTTGCCCTTATAAACATGAAGTATGTGCATTTTAAAACAAAAAAATATTCAAATGTCACCAAAATGAACTTTTGTTTAAAAAACAGTCAGTATATTTTTTTTATTTTTTTTTGCAGTTTTGACTATACAAAGCGATCGTGGCTCAAGAGTTGGCAGTTTGTCTTGTATTTAGAAGGTTGCCAGTTCGAGCCCCAGCTCCGACAGTCTCGGTTGTTGTGTCCTTGAGCAAGACACTTCACCCATTGCCTACTGGTGGTGGTCAGAGGGCCCGGTAGCGTCAGTGTCCGGCAGCCTCGCCTCTGTCAGTGCAGCTGTGGCTGCAATGTAGCATGCCATCACCAGTCTGTGGATGGGTGGATGACTGAATGTAGTGTAAAGTGCTATACAAATACAGGCCATTTAAATACATCATTTTAATTTGCCTGGTATTAATGGCATAGAAACAGGATTGCTTTGTTCTAAACCTCCTGTTCAGTGGAGCTGCATTGTATCCTACAAAATACTAAAATGCCTTGATGGATGACATTTAGCTAAGTTTAGGACGATGGGGGGACTCTGTCTTTCTCTTACTGTCTCTATCTATCTGGCTGTCTCTCTGCATTTTCTGGGTCTTTGCTCTGACACAATTACAGTTCAGCTCCTATCAACTCCCTGGATGCACCACTGCACTGCAGGAATGGATGGACACGCACACACACTCTTTTCGCTAGACATACTAGGGTGCAATTTACAGTTGATTTTTTAAACATTATATTCTTACGCCTGAAAATGACATAAAAATAAAAAGTAGGAAAGCTTAAATCATTTAAAAAATCTATTTTTATAGTATTTGTCAAATACGTACGAAGCAATGAATCCTTTCTGAATAACTACCTTCAGCATTTAAATTTATACCCCAGGCTGCTGTCTTCAAGACAAGACACATCGGGTTCATGAGTATGGTATTTAGACCCAATAACCAAATAGCACCCATCTAAATATAAATGGGTGCTTGTTTTCTTTTTCCAACTTTCAGTGCTAGCAACTTCTTATAATACCATTAGTTGCCTTTACCTAACCAGTCCTCTAACTGCAGCAGATCTGAAAAGCTCTCATGATGAAAGAGCCAAATGAAACCAATGAAAATGCTGTTCAAATACCCATTTTTATAAAGAACTTGTTCTTGCACATATATATGTATCTATATGTAAGCTGGCTGATTCAGATAACAGTTCAAGTAAAAAGCACCAGCTAGTAGCATTGCTAATGGTAACCTAGACCCGCAACCCAAAATGTGTAGCCTATGAAACTTTTTCAGTAATTAAATGTTGGATGAAAGCATTTGGAATTTCAAGTTCAAATGTGCAATTCCAGTTGAACTTTCATTTCCCTGTTTTCCCCATATACATTAAAAGCGTGGCATGCAGGTACTTGTACAGAAAGGATAGCTGAGACTATAGCTCCCCCACCCAGCAACCTCCAAAAAAGAAGAGCTTAAACTTCTAAAATAAAGTATTTATTCTTTAGAGAAATATTCCTCAATAGTGTTATGTGGTTCACAGTAGTACTAACATTGATGGATAATGTTGAGCTGTAGTTCAAGTTCAAGTTCAAATTTTATT
>NW_024582604.1:672117-709947 GCF_018398535.1 Haplochromis burtoni
TGCCACATGCAGTGGCAGGTTGCCCTGCAGTGGAATGAACCCGCCCCCCATACACACACAACACAGACATCGCATGGGGATACAAGTCAGAGAACAGTTGCATTACAGAAAAAACACTGAAATGTACACTACAAATAGGACAGCTATAGAGGACAGCATGAGAACAGGAAACAAAAAAACTCCTCTGCACAGAAAGCACATAAATGTCCACAGTACAACATTATACAGCACGTGACCAGGGTTGGGTAGGGGATGAGGAGTAATCCCAGGCAACACAGCAGCCATCCTGCCACTGCGCCGACTCTCCAGCGCGGGCCCAGACCCGCCTCGTGTTCCCAGGAGGCAACAAGCATCGAAGGCATTGGAAGGGGAGGGGGGATGTGTGAGTGCTTATCAGTGTAAGTGTATGTGTGTGCGTGTCCATAGTTCAGACAGTGTCCTCCGCCCTATCAGGCTAAGTAAAGAGTCTACCAGCCAACCCAGGTGGCCTTGCATAGAGTGAATAGTGGATGTCCTGTGAGGACCACAACAGCTGCTGCCCTCTCAGCATGACTAGCCATTGTTAACAGGATAGTGACACGGCCATGAAAATGCTTGCTCATACAGATCCAGTGGCTCCACTGTCAAGCTGCGTTAATTCTGCTTCCAGAGACAATAGCTAACTGCAACCACTAGATGGCAGTGAAGTAAAGGATGGATGCAAGACAGATTGTTTTTATGACAGACTGGTGTTTGAGATGAAAGGTGAGAGATGACTTTACTTTGTATATTTTAATTGATGTCTGTTTTTATTTATGCAATCACTACCTTGCTTCCCCTTAAACAATTTCACTGATTATGAAACAATATAAACAATAATAAACTGGCTGAATCTGTCATGTATTAGTATAGAGGACAAGAGTCCTAAAAGCAATTAATTTGTCATTCTACTTCTGTGCACTTAAATAGGGAATGTGACCTGGGTTTAAACCATTGTGAGAAAGGTTAGTTTTACCCCACTGATGATGATGGCAAGGACTCCAGACCATTACAGACTACAGGACCACCAAACCCTCCCCCGCATCCTCTGATGTCTCCTTCCTCAACGAGCTCAACAACTTTTATGCTCGTTTTGAGCGAGGGAACCCCACAACCACAACCAAAGCAGACGTGACGCCAGACCACCAACCTCTGACTCTCTCCCCCACCGATGTAGGAGCGGTGCTGAGCAGGATCAATGTCCACAAGGCTGCAGGTCCTGATGGCATCCCCGGGCGTGTTCTCAGAGCGTGTTCTGGGGAGCTTGCAGGAGTGCTCACAGACATATTCAACCTGTCCTTGGCCCACGCTGTGGTACCGGCCTGCTTCAAATCCACCTCCATCGTCCCGATACCCAAAAACTCCAACCCATCTTGCCTCAATGACTACCGCCCAGTAGCACTCACCCCCATCATCACTAAGTGCTTAGAGCAGCTGGTCCTAGCACACTTCAAATCCTGTCTCCCCCCCACCCTGGACCCCCACCAATTCGCATACCGCCAGAACAGGAGCACAGAGGATGCAGTCTCCATCGCACTGCACTCTGTCCTCTCACACCTGGACAACAACAACACCTACGCCAGAATGCTGTTTATAGACTTCAGTTCAGCATTCAATACAATCCACCCCTCACAACTCATCAGGAAACTGACAGACCTGGGCATCAGTTCCCTGTACCACAAGGCTGTGTGATGAGCCCTTTCCTCTACTCCCTCTTCACCCACGACTGCAGACCTGCTGATGGTTCCAACACCATCATTAAGTTTGCAGATGACACCACGGTGATTGGCCTCATCAGTGACAACGATGAGGCCGCCTACAGGGAGGAGGTGGATCGTCTGGCTGAGTGGTGCGACAGAAACAACCTGCTGCTTAACACCGAGAAGACCAAGGAGCTCATCGTGGACTACAGGAGGAATGCTGACCCACATCCACCCATCCACATTAAGGGGACGGCTGTGGAGCGTGTGAGCAGCTTCAAGTTCCTGGGAGTCCACATCTCCGAGGATCTCACCTGGACGACCAACTGCTCCAAGCTGGTCAAGAAGGCTCACCAGCGCCTCTTCTTCTTGAGGACTCTGAGGAAGAACCACCTGTCCTCAGACATCCTGGTGAACTTCTATCGTTGCACCATCGAGAGCATCCTGACCAACTGTATAACAGTCTGGTACGGGAACTGCTCTGCCTCGGACCGGAAGGCGTTGCAGAGGGTCGTGAAAACTGCCCAGCGCATCGCCGGAGCACCACTTCCTGCCATAAAAGACATCTACAGGAAGCGGTGTCTGAAAAGGGCTGGGAAAATCATCAAAGACCCCAGTCACCCATCACATGGACTCTTCACCCTCCTGCCCTCTGGGAGGCGCTACAGGAGCCTCCGGACTAAGACCACCAGGTACCGGAACAGCTTCTTCCCCACAGCTGTCAGACTCCTGAACTCTGGATCTCACCTGGACCAACTGCTCCAAGCTGGTCAAGAAGGCTCACCAGCGCCTCTTCTTCTTGAGGACTCTGAGGAAGAACCACCTGTCCTCAGACATCCTGGTGAACTTCTATCGTTGCACCATCGAGAGCATCCTGACCAACTGTATAACAGTCTGGTACGGGAACTGCTCTGCCTCGGACCGGAAGGCGTTGCAGAGGGTCGTGAAAACTGCCCAGCGCATCGCCGGAGCACCACTTCCTGCCATAAAAGACATCTACAGGAAGCGGTGTCTGAAAAGGGCTGGGAAAATCATCAAAGACCCCAGTCACCCATCACATGGACTCTTCACCCTCCTGCCCTCTGGGAGGCGCTACAGGAGCCTCCGGACTAAGACCACCAGGTACCGGAACAGCTTCTTCCCCACAGCTGTCAGACTCCTGAACTCTGCCTCCTGACATCTGACCCACGTTAACACATGGACTGAACATACACACACCCACAATGGACAACTGTACCCTCAAACACACAATAATAACATGGACTGAACCACCACTCACAACCACTAGCACTTTATATAGCCTCTGTAGAAATATCTACTTATCTTAACTGCACTACTGTATAGCTCTGTGTAAATAATCATTCTGTACATTCGATAATTTTTAATCCTACAACTGTTTACAACTTGCATAGTTCCCATTTCTGTATAGCTGTATATCTCAGATTTCTGTAAAGTTATTTATTTCATATTCTGTATAGTTTTTCATATTTATATCCTGTTCATAGCCTGTACATAGCTTGACTCACTACAGGCTGTACATACCTATAGTTATTGTCACGGCGAGTGAAAAGAGCCGTGTAGAAAAGGAAAAGGAGGATCCAAACGCAGGCAGTCGTGAAGGTGTAAAGGTGATTTATTGAACACAAAAAGAGAGACAAACGGCAAAACGGAGAACTAAACTATACTGGGACAACTAAACTACTGAGCCCGAACACAAACCTGAACATAAAGGAAGGAAGACGATGGTACATGATGATGACAGCAGGGAACACACGGATCCTCCTCTCCCGGGGGGGATTTTCAGATGGAGACAGTTATAAGGTACACTAAATCGAAAAAATCACTGGGCCAGCTACATGTTACACCTACAGGATCTGCTCAGCCCTGGAAAACCATGCCATGAAGCTCCCATCCCATTACATTTGTGCTAATGTAAATGCATTGGAGATTTGGAGCTTGGAACTAGTGGCATTTAAGTCCTTTTATTTTTACTTTGAATGCAAATAGTCTAAATGTCCAGTTTGTGATGCATTCTTTGCACAAAATGATTCCGATGTTTCAACCAACAACAGTAAATACAAAGGAAAAAGGTTTGTTGTCTAACCTGAAAATGTCTTCCTCACTAGGCTCTGTGCAAAACTGGTTACTACATATCAGTTCAAATCAAATTAGCTGCAGGGTCCTGAACTACTAATAACTGCATAACTGAGAGTTGACTGTTAAATTACTTCATATTTTTCATTACTTTTGTAATTTATGCAGTTTCAAGCACAAAAAACAGTTTGAAACTGATAAACCTATAACATCACATATCAGTTTGTTTTCTACTGTTTTCCTGCAAAAGCATCCTACCGGTGGCTCAGAAACCTGCCTGTACATTTGGACTGGATCCATCTCTAGGACAAAACTTGTTAAAAGTTTTAAAAATAAGATCAAATTATGATCATTATCACTCCATGTGATTACATGGTGTGTCTCTTGTTTCTAAAAGTCCCTCCCCTCTTGTCTATTCCAACACATCTCCAGTTCCTCTCCCTCCGCATCCATCCTTATCTGTTATGCTTTGGTGTAATGGTTTGTTCTAATGTGATCTAGGCCATAGTAACAACAACAACACACACACACACAGACACACAGACAAACACACGCACGGATAGTATCAGTAGTGCAAAGGTCAGACAGATGGTCAAGCTAACAAACAGCAGGGGAACAACAATGTGTAAATGCCATACACACAATATGCACATTACACTGAGATGATTAATGAATATCTCTCACAGTGTTCCTATTGTATTTCTTGTACAATAAATGTCATTCTTTGGCATCCTTGAGTATTTTACCACAATTTTAATCCACTGTCTTCTTCCTGGAATCTTTTTACAGTATTGCAAGTAGTCTTCACTGATAGAGTTTGCGCTTTCATCATTCAGATCACGTTATCATTTTATCACTTGAGATCATGTCAGCTCCAGAACACTGTGAAGTGGACGATTTTATGCATTGTTCTTTGCGATTTGATGGGTGGCTGTAGCTCAGGTGGTAGAGCAGGTCAGCTGCTAGCCAGAAGGTTGGTGGTTTGAGCCCAGTCTGCATGCCAAATTTTCTTGGGCAACATACTAACCCCATGTTGCTCTCCAATGTGTATGAATGCTAGATAGAGCACTTAAGAGCTTAGAAGAAGTGAATGGGTAAAGTAGGGATGGGTATTGATACGATTTTCACGATTCCGATTCCATTTTCGATTCTGTTTAACGTTTCGATTCTTTATCGATTCTTTTTAAAAAAAGGAGAACACTAAGGTCGATTAGCTTAGAACTTTGTTTATATCTTCTCTTTGAACAAGATAGAAATTTCGGAGTAACATGGCCTTACAAACCCAACAGTGAGATCTTAAGAGTTCCAGCCTACGGCTCTTCAGTGGGGTGTCAAAGGGGCCCCAGGGAAAAAAATTGTAAATGTAAAATAATAAAATAAATATTCTTCTGTAGCAATAACAAAGTATAACATAAATTATTCTGTAGCAATTACACAAGAATATCCAGTAATGTCCCTGCCTACAATTAAACACATTCACTTACTGAAAATCATCTGCTGTGGCAAACGGGTTCAAGCCTTTGACCACAAACTTAGTCACTGCTCGGTGACATTCGTCTATCCTGGCCTGAAAGGAGACGCTACCGGTAGACTGCAGCGAGAACTGCCAGCGTCTGAGCCAGACTCTGTCTGTCTCTCTCATCATGGTCACCTAAATGCACAGTAATGGCAGGTTTTGTAATAAGGCAGATCGCGCTAACATAATATGCACTGTTAGTTGATTATTTACCTGCCGCATTAACGGGAGAGGACGTGCAAACGTTACCGCTGCTGAGATTCACGAGTCCGGAGCGGAATTAAAAACACGACATTCATCTAAGGTCATCGTGTGTTTTGTGAGCTTTTGCAGATTCGTAGTGTTTCCTCCCTTAAATGAAATATCTACTTTGCAAGTTGCCCTGTTGTCATCCGTTCTCGTAAAGTATAACCAAACTTTTTAGCGTTTGAGCCACTTAGGCGCCATGTTTCCTGTCAGGTAAATGACGCTCCGCAACGTGGTGACGTCATTCGGGGCGACTGGAATCGATAAGGGAATCGTTTGCAAAAATGCCAAACAATTCCAAGGAATTGAAACAGTGGGAACCGGTTCTCAACAAGAACCGGTTTTCGATACCCATCCCTAGTATAAAGCGCTTTAAGTGCTCAGACAGAGTAGAAGAGAGCTATATAAGATTATTTTATTTATTTGTATTTATTATTACTCTTAATTGGTTCTGTGAAGGACTTTGGCAAACCTCTGGTTTTTATATGTGCTATATAAATAGGACTGTATTGTATTGTATTTTTGTACTCCTATTCATGAAAGCCAAAGCAGTGGTACAGACTTTCATCAAATAACCTAGAATCAGTTTGAGGACATTAACAGCAAAAGAAATGACAAATGACTCAACAAAGGTCATGTCATTTTCTGACATTACAAGCAGGGTTTGTTCCACACACTACGCTGAACAGCATGTTTTCCATCCAAATTCAACCCCAATCATAAATCTAAACAATACTGTCCAGGAGCAGAAGAAGGTCTCACTCTGACAAATCAGAGGACAGGAAACTGACTCTGATCCTCAGCAATTTTTGTTAGCTGAACTTTGTCTTCAGTTTTCAAACCCTTTCAAAATGCAGAGACGTTTCTCTCCTCACAACCCTGCAGCTCTACGCAATTCTCTTACGTCATTACAGAGCCCCCTGCTGTCCACCACGGGAACTGCTACTGGCTGCACTCACTGACAGGAGAATATTCACTCACATTATAGTGCTTTAAATGGTTACCTCGTGTGGTATCGCAATTCATAAAGTCTGCTAACCAAAGAAGAATGAAAAGAAAGAGTAATTATGTGTGATATTAGTGAATATATGCTTGAATATATTTTGGTCTGAAAATAATGGCAGTGATGTGAAAACAACGCGAGCTTTATTTAATCAAGAAACATTTGCCTTCAAATGTTTCTTGATTAAGAAACAACCCACCCACGGTGGGTTGTGATGCCTCTTTCTAACAGGAGGGGGCAGGAGAGTTTCATATTGATCCTTTAAGTCAACTCTCAAGCCTCAAGACTGTTCATTAAAAATCTGTTCAGCTTTGACACCCCGTTTAAAATCACTCACAGGCATTTAAAATGACATTGTTATATAATGAATTTATGTTACGTTTTAGTTGAATGTTAATACTACAGATAGAAGAAGATCAATTATTTCACTTTTATGAGATTTTCAAGGTTTTAAAAGAAAGTCAATTCAAGTCAAAGTCTATTTATGTAGGGGGGAAAACTATTCCAGTATATATGATTTTAAAATAAATAAATAAATAATCCCTGAATCCCTAAATGAACAAAGAACGTACTGCCAACATTGTTCAGGGTTTTTCTCCTGTTATACTGCAAACTTTAAAAAAAAGTTTTACAGTTTTTGTCCAGTGCACTCTTTTCTTGGACACTATCTTTCACAGTGCCCAAGTCTTGATAGATAACCCTCGTGAAAAGTCAGAGGAAGAGTACTGTATGTTTTTTTTTTCAGTGCAAGGTTGTGTAAACAGTAACATAGGGTTAGGGTTAGGGTCTTATCATTTATCAAGGGCATCTGTTATTGATGCTTCACGTTGTTGATGGTCTGACTCTTCCACGAAGTCCTACCTGCAGCTGCAGCCATGTTTCAGCTTACACACAGTAGCACTTCATTTTTTGCTAAAGACCTTCAGTTTGGTTTCTTACTTGTTCAGGTAGTTCCTTACATTTGTAACCATGTTACACTGGACACAAGCCGGGCCAAAACTCAATCCTAGGGTCTTTTATAACTGTCCAGGAAACTGCAGCATGTACTACTTACCAGGTATTATAGTCTATCACTTTAATTCTAACCCATGTAACCTAAACTTTAACTTCAAAAACACTACATTAGTGTCCTTTGACTTTTGTTTTACCTGTTTGTACCTATGTGATGTCCATCATGGCTGCTGGAGCTGCATTATTAGACATCTTTCACAGACTGTATGCAGTCTGAGGTTTTATAGTATGTGCGGTATTTTGTGCTGTATATACACTGAAAGATTTTTAATGTCACCTACTTCAATCTTTTAAGAAGATCTTTTCTGTTTTCTTGCACTTTGCCTGTGCTTCTTGTCACATGAGAAATTCCTCTTGGGATTAAAAAAAACAGTTGGTCTTTCTGTTGGTAACTTACTTTAGTTTTTTGGGTTTATGGATCATCTTCAGGTCATTTTCCTCTCAGAACCTATTTTCTACATGTGAGTGGAAAGCTAGAGCACAGCATTCGCTCGTGTTTGTCTGCGTTTCACCCAAATTGCATGAAAAAGCTGTACAAGATAAACAGGAACTTAATCAGTTTTAAACATTTTTATGGAAGATGATTAAGCCTTGAGGATTAACAACTACTAGTGTTGCTCCACAGGTAAAGAGTCCAGATACTAATATTGTCTGCCTGCAGTTCATACTTGTCATCAGCGGAAAATATTTTCCAATGTGAAACCAAAAATAAAGGATACAGAGGTTCCAAATCTGTTGTGTAGTTAAATTCAAAATGAGTGGATTTTTTTTTTTAACAAGTATTAAAAAATTGTAGTATTGTAACAAAAGCTTGGGTCCTCTACCAGAATCCTGGAAGCTTGAAGGTCCTGTGTAGTATCGTTCTTGTTCTTAGGACTGCACCCTTCTGAACTTCTGATCTTCTCAGATGAGGTTCCTGGGATCTTGCCACTTGCCCAGCTCGAGGGTCACTGCCTCGAGTGTTCCGATTAACACTGGGGCCATTGTTGTCTTCAAACTCCACATCTTCTCCAGCTCTTTTCTCAGCCCTTGGTATTTCTTGAGCCTGATGTTGCTATCAGTTGGTATAGCTACATCTATCTGCTTGTCCACCACTACAATGTCTGGTTGGTTAGCCATCACCAGTTTGTCCGTCTGTATCTGGAAGTCCCAAAGGATCTTAGCTCGGTCATTCTCAACTGCCCTTTGACCTCGGGACTTCTAGGCCATATTCGGCACAGATGTTCCTGTATACTATGGAGGCCACTTGGTTATGTCGCTCCATGTATACCCTGCCTGCTAGCATCTTGCACCCTGCTGTTACGTGATGGATTGTCTCAGGGGCATCTTTACACAGCCTGCACCTGGGGTCTTGCCTGGTGTGATAGACCCCTGCCTCTACTGATCTTATACTTAAAGCTTGTTCCTTTGCTGCCATGATTAGTGCCTTTTCTTTCAGTCCAGCTTTGTCCAGCTACTGGTAGGATTTTTTGATGTCAGCCACTTCTATCATGCAGGGGCCTATCCTACCTTGATGGTTCCTCTTCTTGCTGCTCTTCCTTCTTTCTAAAATAGCCCTGTAAGCTGTGCCTCTCCATGGTGTGACCATCTTGCACTTAACTGAGCAGACACAGCTGGCTGAACAGAATGCATATTCAAATCTGTTAATGCTCTACAGTATATTTACTCAAAGGATAAGGTATGGCTGATTTAGTTTTGCTTGTTCTTTTAAGCACACCATGAAAGGACCAAGTCAACCGTGTGCTAATCCACGTGTCAATGCTTGCAAACTTCACTATCATGAAATTTGATTTGCTTTTGGACCATTTGTGATTTAAGCAGGGTGGTTGGTGCTAGCTATACAATGTGTATTTAGGGTGAAAAGAAATGCACTGCCCAGAGAAATAGTGTGGCTCTTTGATGTGTTTTTGGACAACAAAGGAAGAAAAAAAGACAAAAATTGACATTATAGATACCACTGGATAATGAATTAAAGGGAAAACTACACAAAACACTTAAGAGCAGCTTCGGTGTCTGGAGCTCTGAATAGAACACCATTCATTTAAAAGGTATTCCCTAATTTAGTGTTTTGATGTTGGTGACCTAGCATGTCTGTATAAACTCTCCCATAGCTGATGGGATGTGAAGTTAAAAACAGATGATTCGTATCATATTCATACTCATCGATCGATGAGTGCTATATGCATGGGACTATTGTAATCTTAAATAAAACCAGTCATGTCAGGACAGAGATTCCTCATTGTGGGATTAAGGCGGTCATTCTGAATAGTTTTAATTAGCACTCTTAGCCACCTGAATGATCACAACATGCACAGCATCAGAATCATGAAATCTGATGATCACAAAAATTGGTGGTTGTCTTTTGACTGCAGGAAATATTTTTGCATCCACCAACTTATTGTAACCAGTCACATCAACCAACTGTTGGCCCAGAGGTTAAGCATCCAACACCTTCAACCTTTGCTTGGCTTTTTTTTTTTTATTGCACAACGTGACCTGTCTCCAGGCAGGAGTTTGCAAATGACTGCTATCTAATTTATAGAGACAGACAGATTCAAGCAGACTGAAATTTCCGAGTGGGTATATGCTGATGGGCGCAACTCATCTGTGTCTCTTTATGATAAGGGACTCAACTGGTTCACAGTGGTTCTGGTTGTATTACTATATCAGAGCACAGTTTCTTAAAGCCTACATCATATTTTCTGTGCACATTTACATTTCTGTAAATGTTTGCAAAAGATTAACGCAGTTAATTGTTGTATTATCACAAACAGATTATATGTAATTGCCAGCTTGACCCTATTTAACTGCAAACTGATAGCGAGCTCATAGCAGACTTACTCTTATTGCCACCTTATCACTATCATGGCGTGCCAAAGTTGCTATGGCGGTGACAACTGAGTGCACGATCAGTTACAGTCTGCAAAGCAACCATTCCAGAGGCAACAGGTTCATAGTACACAGTTGCAATAATTGTCTCCGTATTTCTTAAGGTTCTTTCCTAAAATAATTAATTAATCTTTATATCATACTGGATACACAAACAGTGTTTATTTTCCTTGTTTGATTTGTCTTTTTTTCATGATGCTTGGTTAGATATGGCTCATTGTCAAGAAAAACACAGTTTCCATTTCAGAGTTTTAGTAAGTCAGCGTGTCAGGTTTATTGTTGCTTTACAGTAATAGTCATCAGTTCTCACAGTTTATGCCAGATCAGTTAGTCACATACAGTGAGGCCAGGCATTCAAACACACAAATACACTGACACATACACAAATTTAAAAAAAAAAAACAGTGCTAGTAACACATAAGTTGTGGTAGTGGCCGCAGTGTCCTACTGATGAATGGGATTTGAAAGTTCAGTAGGAACACTGATATCCAGTATTAAAGCTGTTGATTGTGTGAAGACATCCAGCATAATACTGTTTTATTCAGAATTGCTGGTTCATGATGGGCTGTATAGTTTTTTTAGTTTGTGTGTTAGTTTGGTCAGAAATGTATCTAAACGATAAGGTGGACTGACTGTGCTTTGCCCTGGTTTTCAGGAACATAGTCTCAATGCTGGACATTCATATTAAGGTTCAAATAATGAGGTCAGTGTATGTACAAGTAACCCCTGTGAGTTCAGGCATCAAACATTTTTTTAACTCTAAACTTTTTATGATGTCAGAGAGAGAGAATATCCCTAATATGGTCATCTCAGGCACCTAGTTTCACCCACCTGCTGTTCAAACCTGTTTGTCGAGAGAGGTGGTCTAAAATACAAAACAAAATACAAGCTGAGATGTTCGCCTTGCAGTGCGTTGGCTCACCGCCCACATCTGTGCACACAGCATTGTTGCATCATGTTTATGCTTTGCAGGGAGTAATCCAGGTCATAAGCGAAGATGACTTGACTATAGGCTCAATGACATTAACATAAATTGCTTTGCCAAAATAAAAAGTTGATGGTGCCGTTTTGATGCTCAAAAAGTTAATCAACTAATTTTTTTTTAATTTTACTTACTTTACTTGTCATGTAAAAATGCACAAGAATATAAATTTGCGCAAATTAATTTTTTCCCTTGTTATTAGGATGTTCTGGATATTATTTGTTAGCCTCAGAAATATTGAGAATGTTCAGGATGCATGTAAAAATTGATGTTTTACCCTTAAACATAGTTGTTTCACTAACTGGTGCAGCAGTGTGGTAGTGGCATGGAGAGCAACACCTTGTAAATATGGATTATTTTGAACCTTTAAACAATGTTAGTCCCAGAATTCAAATATTGAGTTGGAAATTAAGCAAAATACACTGGATTGAAGGGTTAACCTACAAAATGAGCCCAACCTCCAGAGTGCGGATGTGAAAATGCATCAGGTACAGGAAGCTGATGGAAATAATGGAAAATTATTCAGTTCAAAGATTCCTTCAGTGCATAATTTCCAATGATATTCAGCCAGTACACCTGCCTTCACCTGTCTCTCTCCAGCCCTTTGGGGGACATTTAATAAAGAAATACTAACAATGGAGATTTGCTAAAAAGATTCAAACAGAGGCTGTATAGAAACATGATTTCTTTTAAGATCTTGCTGGATGCTTGATTTAATACACGTGTATATTTTCTTTGTGTGACTTCATTTGAAATTTAGCTTCAAATAAGCTCATAAACTTTGTGTAAAATGTGTACAGTCTTGCATAATTAACGTCCTGTATTCACGTAATGTACAAAGGATGTGTGTGTGTGCGTGTGTGTGTGTGTGTGTGTGTGTGTGTGTGTGTGTACGCGCACGGATGTGTCTAGGTACCACATCTGTGGTTCAAGCTTCCTTTTGTTTTGACAGCAGAGATGGGCTGATTATAAGCCTCCTGTCACCAGGACAGACACAGCAGATTAACACAATACCACACTACAGTACACAAACAGAGGGGGATTTTACATATGTTAAAAGGGAGGGGCAGGAGGGTGTAGAGACTACACTTAAGCACACACACACACACACACGCACACTGTAAAGGGGTGTAATCAATAGCTTCTTTGTCCACCTTCACTCTTAATCTGCGGCTGATCTAGAACCACATCCTTGCACTGCTGCTACTCTCTTCACGCCTCTTCTTTCTTCTCTCCTGTAAGAAAAGACAAATATGGATGTGATTAGGAGAATGAGAAAAACCAGATGTGTCCAGCAGCTAAACTGTAACACACAGATGGAAATGCTAGGTTTGTACTTTTACAACCAATTACTTTAAACTGGAGAAAGAAACTCCAGCAAAACTGAGGTGTTTTAGAAGGAGGTGTTAAAAAGCCTCTGTAAAAGTTCATTATTTTTTCCTTCGAAGGTACCACATAAAGTCACATATATGTGAGCTGAGCTAGTGAGCCAAAAAGAGGCACATGTTGCAGCAGGGTGGGAAGAAAGTACATTGCCAAAGAGAATTCAGAACAACTTCATAGTGTTGGTCAAAAAAGAAAGAAATCTGGCTGCTAAAAGAGAACAAACAAACAAAATCATCTCTTGGTAGTCGAACATCAGTTTCAGAATGATATGAAATCGGTTGTTTGGTGGCGGATATGTACTACTGTCTTAACTCAGCTCCAGGGTTGCTTTGTTTTCACTGTTCTGACAAATGAAGTCAACTCAGAAGTTTGAAAATAATATTGTTCATGTCGCCCCAAAATCAGTTCAATTTAATTTTATCTACATAGCACCAAATCACAACAACAGCTGCCTCAAGGCGCTTCATATTTCAAGGTAACGACTCTACTGTTATTATTTAGTCTGATCCCCTACTATTTTCCTAAGATAGACAGGCTGCAAGGCAGGATCTTTATTTGCTCAACTAAATCTATTAAATACTTACTCCCATGCTGGTTCAGCATTGGTCTCTGTTTGCGTAGCTCTTTGATCACACAACTGAACAAAAATAACACAAACACAAAGAAGAGGAGGAATGCTGGCCCACTCGTTTTTGCAGAATTGTTTTGATTCTGCCACCTTGGAGCGTTTTTAGCATTGAAGGCCTGCTTAAAGTCATGCCAAAGTATCTCAATCTGGTGTGAGTCTGAACTTGACCGCAGAATTCCAAAACCTTCCTTTTTAGGCTCCTATATGACTCTCAGACCTGTCCAAGTATCCACTCCCTTGTGTTTATTTTACCTTTACCTGTCTCTGTCAAGCTGGTCTGCCTGATTCAAATTTTCACCCTCCGGACCTACCTGCCTGCTCAGCCTCCCATTGATCAAAGTTGAACAGCTCTGACCATTGGCTCCCCCACAGTTTGCTCGTCAACTCACAGCTGAAGAAATTACAACTCAATTGTAAATCAAAAACTCAAATCACCACTGCGCCACTCATCCATGCACCCATACTAAATTCCCTTGGAGAAACCTCCCTTTGTAACAATAAAACCTGTCAACCTTCAGCCGTTGTATCCCGTGAGCTTCTTTGGAGTCTGTTTCATGCTTACAGCTGTCATGGTGATAACAGAAGCACAATGACCACAGCTTCTGCACCAAAAATGCTGTTCCAGATGGTTCAGACCAACTCTAACCTCAACGCATACTCCTATGAATTATGCATGCATATGCATATGTTTTAGCCTCTTTCCTCTCTTTGCTTGTCGATGCTTAAAGACACATAGTGACATGAAACACAATGAACTTGAAGAAAGAAGCCTGTTTTGAGTACAGATATTTGTGTAGTAAAAATGCATAGATTAAAAGCAAAAAGTCATCAAAAAAATAAAAACCCAAGTACAGATACCTGAAAATCCTACTTACGTATAACACTTCATACAAATATTTTTTTAACTCCACCTCTGGGGCTCTATTTCCCCCAGGGGTTGTCTTTCCCATAGTCTGAACTCTTGTCTTAGGTGTGTTTTGCTGGTGGGACCAGATCAGTATCTGTTTACACCATAGACAATAGTCCTCTGTTGTTTCTTTCCATTTTCTTCCCTCTGCTCGCTCACTCCTCTTTCATCCCTCTGGCATTTTTACCTCCTTTCACCAAGTTACCCCTCTACTTCCTCGCTCTCAACAAGCCCTCACTTTTTTGTCCTCTGCTTCAGTTTTTACTCCGTCTGTTACTCTCGTCTGTGTCCTTTGACTTTGGCCTAAGTGGACGTCAGTTCAGATCTTCCACAGCATTCTATGGTATCACAGGGCTATAAGAGTTATATGACCCTGAAGAGCTCTACCGTGTAGCCTTCAGAGCGTAAACACTAGCTGGGAGTTCACTGTTAAGCTGTTACATCTGCAAAAATAGCTGTTTTGGGCAAAATGACTCAGTTCAAATGAAGCCAGTAAACTGACAGTTTTACTCATTATGTGATCACAATTCCCAAAACACCATGACTACATGGAAACACTCAGTTTTCCTCTGGACATTTAACGTGACACACCACTGATTTTACAGGTTAGCTCATGTAGAACTCTCTGTAGTATCATTCCATGTGGTTCTGCAGAAGGTTTTTCTGGCATTTCTTGGCTTGCAGGCTTTCTGTAAGCTGAGCCAAGCCCGTGACGTGGGCATGAGTTTTATCCATTCATGTAGGACTAACAAAAGTTGGAAGCTATTTAGCGGCATTATAATGTAAGATCCCACGCATGTGGCAAAGCATTACCCAGACTATGAACTCAAATTCAGCATGTTTTACTTTCTGATTTAAAAAGTTACAGACGCTACATCGATGTCAGATGAGATAATTTACTGCAAGGCAGACACTGTGTTCCTGTCCCTGACATTATGTTGCAAAAGGCTAACTGATAGTGTAGAGATGTGAGAAAAGGTTACTGCTTCTGCCCACCGTCGCTCATTTGTATTTAACACGAGGCACTTGTGCTCTTACCTTTAACACTGAGCCAGAATGAGGTCTGAAAAGCTACAAATATTCCTCTTTCTTCTTCTTCACAACTTCAAAACAGTGTAGAAACACCATAAGAATGAAGGAATGCAGACTCATAACCAATAACGCAAAAATGTTTATCTTCAAAAGTGAAGCATTTGTTTTGATCTAAACAGTACTAGGTGACCTCATCTGTAATTATGCAATGTTTGGGGAAAGTGACGTACCTGCTTAATATTCGTGTTTATTTCACATCAGCACATAAAAAATAGTAAACAAGGTTGTTTGTTTTAGCCTTACACTTTTGCAGTCGTCGCATTTTTAAGCGTCCTGCTCTGTTCTGATGTCCTAAAGTTCTGCCCTGCCTTCCTCCTGCAGTGCTGCTGAGCTAAATCTGGGATCTCTCCATGCACTTTGTGCTGTATATAGGTTGGTCCCACATTAGTAACTAAACTGGGTTAGTTCTTCCAGGGCCTGATCTATTATGTGCCATGGATTCTGAGGGCCCAAATACCTCAGGGACAGTATGCCTAGTTCATTAAAATTCTGTCCCTCATGAGGAAATGTGCTGAACTGACTAAAAATACAAAGTGTTTGGTGGTAAGTAGAGCAAGTGATAGTTACTTTTTCAAATATCAGTCATCACATCTACAGATAATTATTGATTCCCCATCTACAGTGAGCTAAACAGCATTTTAGAGCTGTTCAGCTCACTGTTTCTTAGTTTAGTTACATCAGATTTGCTGTTGTAGTTTGATCTCACTGAGGGCATCAACAGCTGTTTGTCAGGGGTTTTTTACAGCAGTAGGGAGTTGTCAGAAAAATTCACTGTACAACAACACGCTCAGAGGCTCAGAGTTACAATGAGTGTAAATATCATCTTAAACCATCTTGATTAAAAAAAATTCCTAATAATACTTTGTATTTGCTATTGTACTGTCACTGTT
The DNA here is from genome assembly GCF_018398535.1 of Haplochromis burtoni. NCBI lineage: Eukaryota > Metazoa > Chordata > Actinopteri > Cichliformes > Cichlidae > Haplochromis > Haplochromis burtoni. The sequence goes on from NW_024582604.1 coordinate 688,480, forward strand.
TCCTAACAAACTGCTATTATCTGTCTTGAACCCTCTGCAAGAAAGGTGTACGATACCACGCATGCGTTCCATTAATAGGTTTGACCTTATATGAAAAGACAAACCCTTTTCCTCAAAGTAGGACGTGACCACCTCAGAACACTGTATTGAAGTGTAACTCACTGTGACAATGCTACCTTCTTTGATTGTATCTGTAGGTCCCACAGTTTGTCTGAGATGGCGGTGGAAAGTGGGAGTCACTGGAAGGCAGCGCGAACTGTCCGGTCACTGAGCGGCTGGGTGGGACGGAAGTTGTCCCCCAGCATCCCATCATTCCCTTCTGGCAGCTCCGCACCTTTGACGTGGGACCGTAGTCTCCGAAACTCCTCAATCTGCAATGACAAAGATGTTTACACAGAAACTGAGGGAGTCTGTTGAGGTCTTGGAGACGCAGGGCTACTTTTTCACCAGAAAATCCTCCTTTCTGAATTTTAGAATTATCATAATTTACTTTAATTTAATTTAAAATGTTCTGATGTCTTACCCTGTAGTAGAATAGCAATCTTCTTTTTTTTTTCTTCTTTTTACCACAACAAGAGGAGCACTGTGGTGATTGTGGGTTTAGGTTCCACTGTGCCTTCACTTTATATTGCATTGTGTCGCTGCAGGTATTTATTCATGTCTAAGGAAAAGAATCTGACAAACTGTCAGCTGTATAAAGTCTTCAGAGCCTCACTTTCACCTTCCTAAAAACAAGCTTGTGGGTATAAAAAGGAAGGACTAAAGTTATGTGTGATTCCTCATAACAGAGAAAGTGGAGGGGTTATTTCTGGTGATTTCACTATTTGCTTTGGTTTAGCATGTCAGATGGACAAACGAACCATTTTTACTCATCTCTGAATACAACAGCTCGACAGGTCATCTACAAAAAAGAGCATTCTGGGCTTTTTATAATTCTCAGATCAGAATAATCTTTCACCTGACTTCCTGTTCATGAGAAAATGCTGCAAGTGCAGATATGATCTACACACACATACTGTGCAGGGGGTAGCAATATCAGGCAAAACAAATATGAGGCTTTTTATGCAGCCGTGCAGCTGTGTCACAGAGGAAAGCTTTATAGCACGCTGTCAAAGTGCATTACAACATACTAACAACATAGTAGGCATAGTAACCGCCTGATATGTATACACATTCACTGAGCACACACACACACACACACACACACACACACACACACACACACACACACACACACACACACACAGAGTCAATAATAGCCGGATGTTTGAGGTGTGTATTCTAGGTAAGAAGGACCTGCTGTTTTAAAATACTTGCTGTGGTTACAGAACATGTTACAGAAAGAAGAACAGTAAAGTGCAGCACAGTACATGAGTAGGCATAAAAAACAGCATACAGGTCAGTGTGCTGGAGTTAACTGTGTTTTTTTACACTTTGCTTTTTTACTTTAAAGGGATGTAGAGAGAAGTGTAATGGAAAGGGTGGCAAGCAGAAGGTCGCATGTATAGCATAGTTAAAGGACTATATTATTCTAGTGTAACCCACTGCTTGGGCCTGCTTATCAACTGGTGAGAAACTAGAGCTGCTGTCTGAACTGCCTAACACTTGGCAGGTTTTATACTTACGCCCCTCATAAAACCAGAACCCAACTGAAGATTTTTCTGTTTTAGTGTTTGCTTTTAGGACTTCTATTTGTACGCTGCAAACAAGAAGCACTAATAGTTGCGGAAGGAGCCATAAAAATGGCTTAACTTAAAACTTTAAACACATACTATATACCACCTGTTTGCAGGATTGGCTTTGTTATCATCTAAAAATAAGAAAATTAATCATCTTTAACCCATTGATACTTTCCAGCTTTTATTATTCACAATAGGGCATGGCCTGAGGGAGCCTGAAGTCATCCTTTCTGTTGGCATTTCTGCAGGTTCAATGGAGCAGAAAGCAGGGAACATGAAAGCCTGAATTAAATGTCAGATGGTTACTGTCATCATCCTTTACATCAGGCTGCTGGAGTAAAGCATGAGAGACCCAAAGGCTAAATTCAAATAAAAATGTATCAAAAGAAACTCGACAGACTTATTGATTGGTAGTGAGTGTAAAGGTTTCCTGTACTGTGAGTAACTGCTAGAGAGCTGTGGGCTAGTATTACTGTGCAATTTAAAAATACATACAGGGCTGACATATTGATCATATAAGACAGGATGTAGAAAATGAGAAACCCCCTCAAACATGAACAATACAGACACTGAACGCAGTAGAAGAGCCACACCAGTGTAACTGATTGGCTTACACTTGCCATGGGTAGCCGTTACCATGTATGATTCATGGCCTATAATTTTGCTGATGTCTACTTTATTTTACTGCTGCAGCAGATATCTACAAGTTGTTTCATAAGAGAAATAAAATGTGTTTTGCCGATAAACAGACTATTCACTAGTAACAGAAATTTTGTATATCAGTGTTAGGCTAATATTCTTAATATTCACCACTTAATAGATCTTGATGCATGTTCAGCCATCCAGGTAAGGAAATACTAACAAGTTGATTCTGTTTATCTAGATGTGAAATTTTCAGTGAAAAATAAAAAATAAAAAAAAAGACAGGTTAGCCTTGTTAGACTGTGAGATTTCCATCAGTAATGGGGGACATTTAAAAGTTGGTGTGTACCGTAAACCTACGAATACAGATCAGTATTTAAGGTTTCATCATCCACTGCTGCACAAACTGGGCGTCATCAGGACGCTGCAACATAGAGGGAACCCCATCCCAACAGACTCAGCAGCCAGCGAAGCAGAAGAACATCGCTTCAAGAAGGCCCTGAGTAAATGTGGTTATCCCAGCTGGACATTTGTTAGAGCACCTAAAGAAAGCTCCAGCTGATCCAGGAGAGAAGGGCAACCGCTGCTTAAGCGAAAACCTGTGGTCATCCTGTATGTGTCAGGAGTATCGGAACAGCTGAGACGCATTTTCTCTAAACACTGCATCCGTGGCTTTTAAACCCCAAAACACGCTGAGCCAAAAGGATCAGGTCCCCTGACACAAACAGAGTAACATACTGTACGCTGTTAAGGAGGATTGCCAGGATTTATACATTGGAGAAGCCAAACAACCTCTGGCTAAGATGGCACAACACAGAATAAGTAACTCGTCAGGCAAGGTCATTGATCAGTGGTTGTTGATCAATGGTCATGACAATTTGCTTACTAATAATCAAGAAACAGACCTCACAGCCCATTGTTCATTCAGTGGTGCTAGTTTAAGTCATTATGCAAATCTACTGTATATAAGGTTGGAAACCTGCAGTCAGCTGAGACTGAAGGAGTCACTTGGATCAGTGGCGAAACATTTCTCTCACTGAAAACGCTACGTCCAGATGACCAGAATCAACTTTTTGGGACCACTTTATAGAGTTCCTGAAATGCTTTTATTGTGAAATAGCAGCAGGGTTTTGCGGTTTTGCAGCTTTCTGCATCTAGGGTTTTTTTTCTTTTCTTCTTATTATGAAAGATTGACAATTATACATTAACCCTTTACTGTATTCACCATTATATTCTCCACTGATTTCTGGCAAAATATATCCGTCTCATCAGCAGCTAAACACTCCACTACCATCAGCAGCTGATGCTGTAGCTTCTTCTGAGAAAACAGCTGCCTGAGGACTTTGCCTGTCAGGAACCCAAAACACTGAGCTGAAAGGGCCTTTAAGGCTGAGATAATAATTCTGGGATTAAACAGAAGAAGAAAAATAAATAAAACAAAAAAACTTAAAAAGGCAGAGGATGCTTTACTTTACCTGCTTTATTTGTTTTACCTGTAACTGTGAGATGGTGAGAGGGTAACGATAGAGAATCCAGGTCACATTCTCACTACAAGGTGGTGTAGTCAGAGATCCTTCATACACCCAGTAGTCTCTCAGTAATGGATCTGTGGGCAGGTTTTGTGGAAAAAGCAAACATCAGTTATACTTTGATGATATTGTTTCAGCTCTCAAGGCTGAACAAAAAACAATTTCTTCATCCCATCATGCAGTTGACTTTCTGAAATGAGGACATGATCTGCATTTTTTTTTTCAACTTTATCTCACACCCACACAAAAATCGTATGGGTGTTATCAGGAGGCAATAGCTACAAATCTGTATCGGTGCTCAAGACATCCTTGCTTACCCGGTAACAGAGTGTTGGGATTAAAGCAGGGGATTATCTTGCTCTTCCCCTGGTGGCATTAACACAAAGATAATTATTCTCATTGTACATGCATCCTACAAATCCAGCATTTTAAGATGCTTTCATCTGCTCAGATTTTTTTTAATTCAGTCACACCTTGTACTGCAGGTCCTGGAGAACTTCAGTGATGGCCTTCAGTCCCAGATGCTCTTTACCAATCTGATAAAAAAGTAAGCATGTTTGGTTTCACAACTGACAAAGTAGTCCTTATTTCAGCTTGAACTAGTTGATAACGATAATGCTACCAGTGATTGTGTTTAAGCAGGACTTTTATACTTTTATGTCTGCAGGAAGTAAACAGGGGATGAAGTAAGAATTCTGTTGAGAACAGGATGTGTGTAGTGTTAGGTCTGAGGTCAGGAATGTTTTGGGTTGAAGAAAGAGTGAGATAGCCACTGTTTTTTGTCAAGGTTTTTGAGCAGGTTTCTCAGCAGACTAGCTTTTCAAGAGGTCTACTGAGAGTTCTTGAAAACCCGGTCTCATTTCATGAGCTGAGTATTATTCCTTATGGAGTGCATTAAGCATGTAAATCAGGGGAATTTCACAGGAACGTGGCAAACAATACATTCCAAACTGACTCATTCTCAGGTCACACCAAGCATATCTAGAATTTATCTGATCAGTCATTTAGGAAAACAGCTTTTACAATGCTAGGAAGGAAAGTACATTAGGGCTGATAAAAGCAAATGTTTATAAAAATGCATGTCAAGACTAGACTTAAAACGGGCATTGTGGCTCAGTCCCAGTTTAGGGAGCCAGCATATAACTTAGAACTCCACAGAAAGACAGCACCTTTTACTTTGTGTTTAACTGAGCATTCACAGGCTGCATAAGATGTCACCAAACACTGGATCATATACATGGAAAATGGGACAGCCTTTTTAAATGGCACTTCCCCTGAGCTGCACTTAACAGGGAGAAATGGTGTGTTTAAGTGTCTTTTTTTAAGCATGGAGAAAAAAATGCATCTGTTTTATGAAGAAATGTATTTAAATTTATGTTGTTGTTTTTTTTGGGGGGGGGGGGGTATCTGTATTTCTTTCTTTCTTTTAAAGTTCTTCAGTGGAAGCTTTACAGACATTTTCAAACATTTAAAAAATGCAATATATCAAGCAATAACTAGTTTTGACAATGTCTGTCACACTGGGGACAGTGTGATGATTTTCTGCTGGTAAGCCTCAGTTGCATTCATGTAGATGTTGCTTTGACCTGCCTAAACATTACTGCAGAACACATATTTCTCTGTGGAGAAAGTATTCATTAATGCCACTGATCTTTTTCAGTAGGATAATACACACAACACTTGACAAAGAGTTCAAAGTATTGGGCCCCCAGATTTCCCAGTTCACAATAACAAGTGTATGTGGAATGTGCAGGAAAAACAACTTCATTCCATGAATGCTCCACCTCCTAACTTCCTGGACTGAAAAGACACTGACTTTAACGATGTTTCTGACTGACATAGAAAATAGTTTCTTGGCTATGAATAAACAGACATTGTAAATCAATCCTTTATCAGGTCACTTTGCCAGCCTTCTGGCTCTAGATGCTTACCTGCACAAAAAGAGCTATGATAAGTACTCCATTCTTCTTCCCTAGAGCATCCTCCAATGTGTTAAACAGAGTGCTGTTCCAGTGAATCAGATGAAGCTGCACACAGAGAAACAACACATTACAATCTGTGATTGAGTGGCATTTGCTGTAGAGAGGACAAGTTGTGAGTGAGTGAGAAACCATCAGCTTGTGGTGACTGAAGGCTTTTTGTAAGGGCTTCCACATAAACAAAGGGACGTGTACAAAGCTTCGACCCTGAAAGCAGTAAATACAAGACCAGACTGAAGTTACATACATGATAAGACTTACAGCTGCCATGCTATGTGTCTTATTATAGCAGACACAGTGGAAAAAACATTAATGTATAATATCTTTGTGATCTCTGAGCTGCCTGTTTCATTATTAATAGCCTTCTGCACTCAGAACTGATAATGTGTTTTGTAAAAGGAAACATAAGCTATCGTAAAAGGGTAGTTCTGCTGCTACAAACAGGAATGGAAAGAGACACTGAGCTATACTGAGAATAATATCTGCAGTAGATTGAGCTCAGTACAATCGGCACAGTAAACTGTATTTACCACTGTCTTCAAATAAGCCAAGCTCTCTTCACACAATTTTCCCTTGTTGACTACGGACAAACACTAAAAATGGGAAAATGGGACATTTGTAGACCAGCAAGTCCAATGTTCTGTTGTCAGATTCATATATTGTTGGTGTCCTAATAATTAGGAATTTATTAGGTATTTACCTTGAGGTCCAGTAAAATGCCAGATATTATATTGTGCAGGAACGTTATCTAAGAAAGTTCACCAGAATTTATAACATTAGTATTTGAAGATGGAGTCCAGTTTTGGGAAATGCAAAGTTGTTGTAGATGACAAGATAAAAATGGGATTGACCTAACGTGGAGTAAAAACCAAAGTAGAAACAGCTCACACATTTGTAAACAAAAAAAATGAAAATATAAATGTAGGTTTTTGGATGGAGTGGTACAGTTTCTTGATGAACTGTCAGAGAACGCACCGTAAAGATTTCACAGACACACGGAGTCACAGAATGTTTGATTATGACTGTGGAACAATGCTATTGATATCAAAGCAGATACTTTTCAAAGAAAAAAAAGGTTTGTCTTCAAGGACTCATCAAACTGAAGTGTTAGCTGAAGACAAGAAGTCTAAACAAATCAGTGCATTTCTTTGGTGTTTGGGGTGTGCTTCGTGGTTATGGCCTTGCTTTTTTCTCTTTTTTCTCCTTGGTTTACCTCCATAGGGAAAGCCTTGAAGTTGACCGTGTGCTCCGATCCTCTTTGGTTCTCTTTGCCCCAGTGGAATCGAACCTCATGAAGCTCATACTCGTGATCGCTTGGCAGTGGACCTCCAGTAACCACTGTCACAGGAAACCAGAGGGTTTATGATCAAGCACGTACAGGAAGAAGGCTAAATAGGTCAGAATAATAGTCGGTGTGAGAGAAAGGGGTCGTTTGTGATGCGATGCAACTTTTTTGCTTTTCCCTTGTGAGAAAAATATACATTAATCACCTCCTACCAAACCTCAAAAACTATACATGCATCCTGTTTCAAAGCAGTTTAGTCAACAATTTGTGTTTGCTGATATGATGTCATGGCTGCTGGGAGTTACCTGACTTGGACTTGAGAATAATACGGACAGTATGTCCATCATTGATGACCTCGCAGTCTCGACACACCACGTAGTTTGGTGACAATCCAACATCCAGGAGTGATGGATCATAGTGAGCCTCCCTGGAGTTTAGATTAATGGGAGACTGGTACTCGCCATTGGCTGCTGGGAAATGAAGTCCCCATTCTACACCTTTATGAGCAAAAATAGGCATAAAAATGCACATGAAATAGAGCATACATTCAGATTATTGTTGTAACATATAGGCTTACTAAGAACATGACCATTAAAAATGGTTGCACAGTTTTAAGTGTCCTGCCAAGTCACACTTAAAAGTAAAGGGAACTGTTGCACCAGCTGTTTCAAAGTTCAAACTTTGACTAGCTGTAATATGTTACCAAAGTCATCATCTACACTTAATTTAAACAATATACACCACATAAAACAGCTCTTATGAAGGGCTTGGTCATTGCTAAATAGGCGTCCATCCTTTGCCTCAAATCAAGTACTTCCCTAAGTACCATTTGAGGTAAATAATGGCTTTCACTGACAGCTTTATTCAGAGCAGTCATAAGCAGCATCAAATATTGTTTAAGGGTCAAAAAAATGAAAGCAGCATGGAAGTGGCTTAATCTGCATGCCATATGAAGGGTACGAGGTTGCAATAAGCCCTGCAACAGATTGGCGTCCAGGGTGTACCCTGCCTCTCAGATGAATGGATGGATGGATTGGATAGATATCTATGGTTACAAAAAGACTTCCGGTGAAGTCTAGAGGGAAAATCTGTAAAAGCTTCCCTAATGAGTTCATGGAATTGGTCAAAAAAATAGCAACACTATTTTTCTTCTTCGCTCAATGACATCAGTTTCTAACTTTCTGCAGTTTCGCTTCTGGATTTTTGGTGAAAGTTTGTACAATCTGTGATCAGATGCTGACAGCAGGCAGCAATCCAATCACAGTCAAAGGTTTCAAATGCCATACTCACAACTCAGGTTTTAATTGGTGAACATGCAATCAGTCTAAATTCATGTAGGAAGGAAATATGTTGTGTACTTAATGTTGTGTGCCAGTAACACAAGTAATTAAGATACAAATTAAGATTAAGATACACCTTCAGAGATTTATTTTACCAACAGCTGGTCCAACCCAATCACTGACCCTGAAACTTAACCATCAATTCAGCTGTCATTCACTTTGGTCTTTTTCCCATACCCGAAAAAATCCCCTTCATGTTGCTAGCCATGCTAACAAAGCTCACTTGCATGGCTAGTGCTTGCTCACTAGCCTCGCAAGTGAGCAAACATGTACTAGACAGGGAATCGTATGTTTAGAGTACAGTTACCAGTTAAGATTTCAACAAGTCATCCAACTTGACTGGTCATTTGCTCTTCCTACTGGAGGAACGTGGGGGGGCTGTTTTATATAAGAGGGGAGTCAGAAATGTTTTTTTATTAGCAAGTCTACAAGCAGTAAAGTCATAACCTGTAATTATTATAATAAATACGGCAATGGTAGCCTAGTGCCACTTATGGCACATTTTATGGTACCATAAGTGGCACAACACAGACAACTGTTTGATTAGTATGAAGATGGATGGATAGTTATTTATTGGAGTTTGGATATATATCCAAACTCCAATAAATAACTATCCATCCATCTTCATACTAATCAAACAGTTTAAATAGTAGTTGCGGTTTAAATTGGGGTTTGTCACCACAAAATCAAAGTCAAATAATATCCCCTGAAGTGATGTAAACAGAGCTGGGTGTGTGCTTGAGAGGAAAACGGTGGTTTCAGAAGAACGTGTGGGGACACGAGACTGGCTAAAACTGGTCTTAAGTCCCTCTTCCTCTTTGCCTTGTCCTCATTCTGGTCCTGAGTTTCTTTCTGCTTCCTCTCAGTGTCTAGTAAACAGGACTTCTTGCAGTGAGTGTGACAATGAGATTACTGTTCATAAAAACAAAATTAAGCAGACTGCAGTTGTAAAAACAGGGCAAGTCTGTCCTAAATGAGACAGATCACCTGTCCACAGCACAACACTGAAATATTTTGTAAGATAGTAAGGCCTTTGCTATCAGTTTAATAGAGTGTGAAGAGCAACAAGTGTAGAGAAAGTGATCCCACTGAAAGACAGAATTTGCTTCACTTTTCAGCTGACTGCAACAGTAAGAGATGTGTACAATGTGCACAACCTGCTGTGTTTTTAGAAAAAGGAAATACACACTGGCAGTATCGTGTTCATGGAAAGTCCAGTACACCCATCTGCCTCCAAGACAAGGAGCTCAGGCCTCACAATGTGCCTTTCTGTTGGGACTGCAGATAGACGGTCCTCACTGGCTGACTACTCACACCATAGCAAAGAAGCATGGGGCAGTGGTCACATTCTCGCTTTCCTCAGCAACTAAAGCCTTAACAACAGTTTACTAAAGGCAGTGAGAATTTCAGTGGCACTACTAAATTGCGGATTGTTGCTTTAATGACCTCAAATTAAGGACTTAGCTTTGTGAGTAATTACGTTTTTTTTGCTTCAGCCATTGGAAAAGAATTTGGTGTTGTTAACTTTAGTGTTAGATGATATCATTCTTATGTGTAAGCTAATCAAGAAATGACTGTGCCAGCTTGTTAGCCACACAGGCGTTAGTTGGTGGCCATCTGATAGCCACCACCACCACAGGGAAAATGTGCACCTTCAGTGGTTGTTGGAGGTTCTGGCAGTCTCTGTGAAATCAACTGATCAAATCGCAGACCAGTTAGTCAGTGACCTTGTAATTCACTGGTTGCAGCAGAAAGATGTGCTTTCTTTAACTGGTTGTGGGTGGTTGCTGGAAGTTGCTGGCTGTTGTTATCAAGAAAGTGTTTGCAAGCAGATGTAAAGTGGTACACCAAAACCCTTCTTTGAGAAACCCCCTTTGCTTTACTTGATAGCAGGCTGCCACCTTTGCAACAGTTTATATGGAAGATGCTGAAATTTCTGTAAACACTTGCAAACTACTCACCAACTGTTAATGAAACTAAGAGTGACGAAAATGAGAAATTGAGAGCAGTCAGAGTAAAAGTTAGGGTTAGCCCTAACCCAATTTATACTGCACTTGTTCCACTTTGACTAAAGCTTGTGGCATAAAAGACAACTCGTTGTAGAAAAGTCTGTCTTCAATGCAAACTGCAGGTGACCAAAGCTATCACAAGCAGATTCTTGGTGTAGCTGATTTCACCTGGCAATAGCAGCAACAATTTGCCAGCAACATTTTTCCCTGGTGACCAGAGGTTGTCAGGGGGTCAACCAACCTCTAGGTCTATGTGACTGACACCTTAGCTAAGTCCTAAGAAAGGAAACTTTTGCTTATTACACAGCAGTGAGCTCTGTCAGCTCATGGCAAGGAAGTTCTGTACTTGTGCTTATAAATTAAGATGAAGAATTTTCTGTGGGAACCTCTCATGTCCTCTTAGCTAACCAGGTATTTGCATGTCAAATATTAGTGTCTTAGACATACATGCTATTCCATATAATTTAGTATACTTACAGTAAGAATTTCACAGTTCAGTGTGACAGTATATCCCTCGATGCTCAGTAAAAGCAGCATTAGCAGAAAGACAAAGTGAACACATAACTACGTGACATACTGAAAGTATGACAGTAATGTTTGTAACCTATGTTCAAGTGTTTATGTGCTTTATTCAGTTTCTCTGTAGACAAAGATATATGAGTGACAGCTCTTAATGCCAAGTCATTTTTGAGTTTTATTGTATGAATTGTAGAGTCCAAGGAAATCTTTGCTCTGCTGTAAGTCTCTGACCAACAACTGTCTGTTGCAAGTCTCCTATACTTTTAGCAGTGCAGTGATAAACAGCTGGTTTGCTGGCAACTTGATATTGTTGCCAGCAAAAAGTGATATTGTTCTTGTGATATTTTTCTATATGACTGACTATAAATCATGCCGTTCGAGCAACCTACAGCATAGGAGATGAGAGAGTAAAACCATTAGTGGTGTTTTAAAAACATATTGGTCTGACAGATGTTGTACAGTGTATAACCCAAATCCAACTAAAGAATCAAATTGCTTTTTTTTTTTAAATGTTTTGAAAAAGTGTAAAGTTTTGGGTTGTCCCCCTTAAAACTCCTCCTGATCCTTAGCTTTTCACACATCTCCAGCATCCCTTCACATGCTGAGAGAGCCCAGCCTACCTTCCTCATAGCCCCAGTCCAGCTCATCTTTCCCCGGAGTATAATCCGACTCCTCATTCACATTGTCAGCCATGGTGCTTTGCAGTCTACTCCCTGTGGCTAGAAACCAGTCTGTCCTCCCACTCACGGCTCCCCGTCACTCTGGTTTTAACTGGTTTTGGACACAAACTAAAGTCTGCTGGATGGATTCCCAGCTCAACAACAACTCTCTCTTTTCTTTGATGCAGTTTCTCTTTTCTTCCTTTTTTCCGTCTGTCTCTTCTTAACCCACTTTCTTACTCTCTCTTGCTCTCGTCCTCCTAAAGAGACAAGCTGATGATGTGTGCAGACTGCTCTGCCTCTCTGAGCAGCTCTTTACTCTGTGTTGCTCCACCTCTTTTCTCTCGCTACTTTGCTCTACTGTTATCTCTCTCTCTTCCCCTCTCTCTCTCTTCCTTTCTGTGTCTCTGCAGGTGTGCTTGCTCACCCTGCCATAAAATGTCAGAACAGTGTTTCTTTTTCATCTCCCTGCCCTGTATGCTCCCTGTGTTCAGAGGTGAAAATAAACTGTAAAGCATATCGGCTTTAATTATTTTTTCTTTCTTGATTTATTTGTTATGATCGTTTACCCTTTCTGCTGTTTTCGGAACCACAGTGGTTGTGTGTATGTGTGTGTGCTGGAATGCTGGCAGGAAGGTCGAGCTGGCGTTTCTGTTGGAGGTCACAGATCCACCCTTGGGTGAAGGAAACAGCAGTGGTTGAGAAAACATGCAAAAAGTAGCATGAGGGTGAAAGTGAAAGGCCAACTCTACTTCAGACTTGATGACTTCAAGATGGACAAAGAAAATGGCTCTCAAACACCCACAGAAGCCTTTGGCTACAACTTCATGGCCTATCACAAATGAGTTTGAACACTGAACAGTCCTTTATATTTCACCCTGTTATACATTCTTTAATTACCAGTTGTTGTCATTTGTAAGTTAACTATATATTTTTCAATTTTACTGTATTTTGGGAGGTGGAGTCTCAAATGGGACAAATAATTCATAGTATTGACATTTTTTCCTTTGTTCATTCCCTGCTTTCCTAATCCATATCCTCCAGGCTGCTCTCGTTAATTACCCTACATTCTTTATCAGGAAACTGACCTTGGAAACTGTCCTCAGAGCAAGCTAAATGAAGAAGAGCTCCCTTGATGTGCAGGAGCACCAGCATTTAAAGAACAGCCAACAGGAGTGTCCTCCCCATCTGAAATTCCCAAAGTTACCAAATCATGGGATTTGCTAGATTTTCCAAGAGCCAAGAGGAAGTGCAGAAGTCTAATTTGCACTCAAGTTTTTAAATTACACAACATATCATTTTACTTAAGTAACAGAACAGGTTGTTACCCTCTGACTCCCAAAAAACATTATAGGAGTTCATGCTGAAATGACATATGAGCGTTCTTAAACTGTAATAGTATCACCCAGGAAGAGCAACTGAATCCCTGTTTGGAGACGGAACGTGTGGTGGTTGTGTAATCAAACACAAGACCTTAAGCTATGAGCGGAGGGTTTTTTTTAGGTAGGAACACTGTTGCATACTACTTTGAGTTTTGTTTCCTTTACCTTTTATTAATAATTAAAGCAGTCGGTGGCTGCATGCCTTCCACCGCCTTGTAAGTCGGAAGATGAAGAACCCCTCTGATATATTCTACTTCAGATGTAAAGAAATGACGACAAACTAATCGAATGTAGAAATTTCATAGATTATAATCTATGTGATTACCGAACAAGTTTTAATCTCTATTCACCTTTGTGCTGCTAAAGGTTATAACAAAACTTTGATCTTGTTGTGCTTTACAAAGTTTTACCAAAAGAATTCACAGTCACTTTCTTGTGGTGATACTCAAATACAATGAAACTGCTGAGATATTACTCAAAACCAGCAGAATTTAGCCTATAATTATTCTATTTAATACTGGCATTTCAATCAACCTGATGGACTTACCTAGTGACACCTATTCACATCTTTATTGTATGTTCTTTATCAATGCCAATGTCTTCTCCTGTCCAGAGTGATTTCCTCCTGTTGTTTTCTGCCATCAAACACATCACATTCTGTCAGATTACTTTGCTCTGTAAGAAACAATTAGTTACTACAGCTCAGCATGTCAATAATGAGTATTTAATTAGCTTTTTGGAAAAATCTTTTCATGCTTTGCATTTACCTGCTTGCTTGCTGCCACCAAGTGGTATTGTGTTATATTTACCCACACAGCAAAGAAGATAGAGAGCCTTGGATCTTTTTTCTTTTTCTTTTCTCAGTTTTGCAAGTGTCATTATAGCTGTATCAAAAAAAGCAAATCCTCTGACATATGACAATGTTTGTTTTGTTTTTTTATTAAAATAAGCTAACATTAACACTTTGAGCCTAGCGACAGTTAAAATTCAATATAGATTCAAAAAATTAAAAATGTATTTCTTGTTGTCAGTAGCAACAATCTGTGATTGTGCCAGAACATATTTTGAATCACCATCATGGGCATTTCAGATTCAGCACAGGTGGCTGATTGTTACACTCTGGAAATTGAATGAAGGTGAGTGTCATAACCCAATAAATCATAAAAAAAAAAACTACCTTTTGGTGAAAAACTTGGTCATGACAGTGCAGATTCCTGACATTTTGTAAGCATGTAACAGTTTGATTATTTTCCTAACGCAAGAATGTGAAACTGAAATTAGAAAAACTGTATTTCCAACTGATCCACCTCATGTTGTGTAGTATTCTGGATTTTATACTTATTGAGCTACATGTTTATTTAATCAAAATGCACATTTTTTATGTAACGGAAATGTTTTATTATTTGGCCTAAAGCCAATAAGAAGGTTACTGACCATGTTTATATGAAACATGTGTATACTTACTGCATTTGGTGTATTTTAAGCATATCTAATAAATATTACAGAATGTAACACCTGCACATTGATTTTGCCACCCCATGGGATTTCCACCCTCACATCATCCTAGGACTATTTCTCTAGATCCACCCCTGCACGTCAGGGCTTACTGGCTAGAACTGAAGGTAGATCCTATTCTATGTTTCTTTTTTACTCTGACTGGGGGCATAATAATATCATAAATGAGGACTGTGTTCTATTTATTAAAGCTTTACTTACAATCTTAAGTATAACTGAGGTTACAGATTAAAAAAGTGAAAGGCCATTTTCCTTACACTTATCTACAATTAGAGGAGTCGCCCTCTGCTGGCCCGATGCTAAAAAGAATCCAGGTTTAAGGCACTACAAAGAGCCACTGCTCTTCTGTGCAGTGAATAATGGTCACAGAGTTTCCTTTCAGGCTTTTACATGGTTGAAAATTTGTTTTCTACAATACAATGATCCATTTAAAGTTCAAGGACTAGGACATCACTGCTTTTAAAATGTCCACCTGTAACCGGTTGGTTTAACTCTTGAATACATGGTGTAAACACAGCTGTCTGTTGAGCTTAGAACTTAGATGTGAGCTGGAATCAAAGGTAATATTGTTTTCATTGTGTGACTTTAGTTTTTTGTTTGAGTCAAATTTATTTTCTGTGTCCCACTGTGAGGACATACAAAATGTCCTGAGGGCAAAAGTAACTCTGAACATAAATTGTTACATTTTGGGATTACAAGTAGATAAAGACAGGTCTATCCAGAAAATGAATGTCCTAAAACATAACAGCTGTCAGCCGATTAGTGCACAATTTTGAGAGTCTGCAATTGAAATAAGGCTGGGTCTATTTTGTGGAAAATTGTGGCTTTTTTAATTTATTGAAAGAATAGCTGCATAAGATGATGCTTTTTATTTTCCAGCGGTTGCTTTTTACAAATGTGAAAAAATCACATTTGAATTAAAAAGAGATAACACTTTATTTCAAGATAATGTTAAATCAGAAAAATCCCATTTAAACTGATGTTAAAGCATTGTAAAACTACTCAAGGAGTAATGGCAAAGTAAATGGTTTTCTTACAAATGGATGTTTTGGGTTTGTTTGGGGGGGTGTTAAACTTACTTACTGTCATATTATTTCCAAGCCTTTCAGGCTGGTTTTCTGAACATATTGATAATTCTGTCTGCACAGATTTATGTTGTTTTGCTTTCTTTAGATTTATTTTTGTACGGTCTAATATTTTGCACTGATTTACTGTAATAACCCCTCCATCCATCACCATCTAATCATGTTCCCAAGACCTGTGTTGTCGACAGAAACTTTTTCTGGTGGACCTCCCAACACAAAATGGTCTTCAGCGGTGGGTTAGATTAAGTGTCATTCAAATGAGCACTGAGTGGCCGAGCCTTAGCCCACTGGGCCAGGTCGGGCCTACCCAGAACAAGATTCATGCGTCCACCCTCCTGTGTGGGCAGAGAGAGCTATAATGGTCTGGTGCTTTGTAGATCAAGTAGCAGTCAGTGGCTTTGGCAGCCACATCCCCAGCTGCCCAAGTTGACTTCAGGAACATAGAGACGAGTGAGGAGCTTGTTCATCTAGGACGACTCAGAGTAGAACATCTGACGAGGATGGATCCTGCATGTGTAACTGGGAGAGAACATGCTGGAGAGATGACGACTCTCACTTGCCTTGGGAAAGCATTGGTGAAAAACATTTCTGCTGGATAACCTAGAGGCTATAGCCAGGTAAGAAGTGGGTCTGAGCATCTTTTCTTAGTCTGCTGCCTCATAAATGTCAAAAAAAATGGCCCTGGTCCTGAGCAAGATTATACATGAAAGCCAGGTCAAAGAAATCTGACAGCAGTCTGGCTGGACTCGCCTAATTCCTCACAATCTTCTCAGAACAGCACTGAAGCACTATCACATCCCAAACCATATCAAGGGAATAATCAGCAGTTACCTGAGAGGGTTCAAGCGTCACTTCAAGGCCAAAGACTACCTACAGAAAGAGATGGTCACCATTCCTGTTCGCTATGAGCATTAACTTCAACGTAACGTCACTATCATTGGAGCAGTGGAAAACGTAAGACAACTGGCAATAAGGGGCTTCATACCTTACAGTCACAACATCTTCCAACATGCAGCCAAGATGATTTCTAGGTTCTAGGTTAACATTGCTGACAAGTGCAATCTGAGAAAGTGGTATGACAATTCACCAAGCGACAGAAACAACATCCACAACACAAGAAGCAGCACAAGCAGATGGACCATTGAAGGACACTGATAAATCTGACTACCGGGGAGGCTTAAGGCATGACTGTACCAACACAGCCTGCTCCCGAGGTAGATGTGACTCATCATAATATATGAAGTCTCACAGTGGACAGAGAAGAACTGAGATAAGAAACCTGGAGGAGGAACAGAGGAAGTTAGAAATGGTGGAGGTTGGATCCAAGCCGTGACTGCTGACCTGCCAGCAGGAGACTGTTAGAGCATCAAAACACAATCGTGGCCTCAGTCATAACATTTCAACCACTGTGGGCCTCAAAGTGGCTGTCCACATCTTATTGCCATTTTTTTTGTTTAATGTCATGACATTGTCTGTTTCATGCTTTATTTCTAACTATAGAGATATTAACATATTTGACTTACTCATAAACGTTGTCATCCCAAGTCAATACTTGTGTGATGAATGGCTCCCAGGGGTCCAGGCCCAGGTTACCCTGTCTCTTCAGCTGACATGGACCTTGGGGAGTCTGTAAATTCATATATATGTCTTTTTGAAACTAAAAAAAAGCTCATGAAGCATGGTCTCACTTTTGCTATGGGGCATAGGTGAATTAAAACTGTTTTTTGGGGCTGCTCAACCAATTGGGCTTCAGTGTTTGTTTACAGTACAGCTCCAAATCCATATGCCTTTTATTCACTGTAACATTTAAGTTTTAAGACTGAGAGAGGACAGAGAGGGAGAGAAAGAGAGAGCGCAGGGTGAAGACAGCAAAGAGAGAGAGCAAAAAGAAACTGGTAAGAGTGGACATGTAGTCAAATTCACCAAAGATTATGTAGCTGTAGCTTTACCACATTTATTGACTGTCGCAACACTTTTCAACCTCACACTGGATACGAATAAAATTCCCTCAGTATTGAAATCAGCTTTTGTTATTCCACTATTAAAAGGGGACGACCCAGCAGTGTTAACTAATTACAGACCAATATCTAATCTTTCTGTGCTGACCAAAGTTCTTGAAGCTCTTGTGTGTGAGCAGTTAAAGGAGTTTTTACACACCAATGCCATTTTATCTGAATATCAATCAGGCTTTAGGAAGAATCACAGTACTATCACAGCTGCAATTAGAGTGGTAAATGATATTACTATTGCACTTGATAAAAAACAACACTGTGCATCCCTTTTTATTGATTTGTCAAAAGCATTTGACACTGTTGATCATTGTATTTTAAAATTTAGACTCTTCCAGTCAGGACTTTCTGAGAGAGCAGTGGCATGGTTCTCAAACTACCTCAGTAACAGGACTCAGTGTCACGGCGAGTGAAAGGAGCCGTGTGGAGGAAATGAAGGAGGATCCAAACGCAGGCAGTAGTGGAGAAGTGAGGGTGGTTTATTGAGCACAAAATAAATATGGACAAACAGCAAATGGAGCACGAACTAAACTAGACTGGAAACAACTAAACTACAGAGCACAAACCTGGACAAGAATGAGAACGAGCAGAGGAGATGGACAGCAGGGTGAACACACGAGCGAGACACGGTGGTTACACAGACGGACCAGCCACTACAATGACGGAGGACACGACTTAAATACAGACAGAGAAACACGGGAATTACACACAGGTGGTGGACACAGCTGGGAACAATCAGTAAGACGAGACAGAGGTAAAACTGAACACACTCACATGAGACGCAGACCTTCACAATAAAACATCACATGCAGGCTCGACATCGAGAGACAGACAGGAAATGACATATGAAACTAAACCCGCATCTTAAACCCAGATAAACAGAAACATGGAACTCTAATAATAGACATCATCATCATCATCATCATCATCAACACAACAAGAGAACAAGAAAACAATCCCTGATACAAAATTACACCAAAACATAATAAACTCAAAATACTGGGTCCCAGAACCGTGACACTCAGTGCATTAAATCTGACAGTCTGTGTTCTGACTTTGTTACAGTGCACAACGGAGTGCCACAGGGTTCTGTATTCTGTAGGTCCCCTTCTATTTATCATTTACGTAAACAATCTTAGTCTACATATGCCAGATGCAAACGTGCACTTCTATGCTGATGATACAGTTATTTACAGCTGTGGTTCAACTCTTGTCCAAGCCATTGACTCCTTGCAGAAAGCCTTTTTTGATGTCCAGCACTCATTACTTCAGCTTAAACTTGTTC
The DNA here is from genome assembly GCF_018398535.1 of Haplochromis burtoni. Taxonomy (NCBI): domain Eukaryota; kingdom Metazoa; phylum Chordata; class Actinopteri; order Cichliformes; family Cichlidae; genus Haplochromis; species Haplochromis burtoni. The sequence continues at coordinate 707,397 of NW_024582604.1, forward strand.
TCAACACAGACAAAACAAAGCTCATGTTGTTTTCTAAATCAAGGAGACGAGCCCAAACAATCCCATCAGTAACCACTCTTGAAGGTAATAAAATAGAGTTGGTTCACACCTAAAGAAGAGCTAACCCGTACAGGTGAATGAATTTACCCTGACTAAAGAAATCAAGAGAAACGTCCCGGGCTGCTCAGTCACTAATTATCGTTACTGTACTTTCATTACAAGTGTTATACTGTAAAAGCAACAGGCTGCACTCTGCTTCAGCTCCTGTGCAGAGCTGATTATTAAATATGTGCAAACAACAGCATGTTTTCAGTCTCCACATGTGTAAAGACAGTAACACCAATTTTTTTTTAAGCTTGTACCTCAGTAACTCCTCATTAATCTGTAACTGTGGATTAAACTGTAGAACTGAAAAAAATGTAAGAGAAGAGCTTCAAAGATCCTGAGTGTGTGAGGACAGAAGGATCAGCTTTATTTCAGATTTAAGAGATAAACTTTATAATTCAGTTTGTGATGGTTCTGTTCTCTTTGTGATTACAGGAGCTGCCCTCAGATTCAGACCTCAGCACCACCCAGTGACAGCAGACAGATCATCCAACATGTTCACATGTTAACTGCAAAATGAACTGATGAAAACAGTGCAAAGGTTAAAGTACCACATGTGCTGTAGTGAAAGCTGCAGCTGTTTTATTGATAAAGTTAAAGACAAAAAGTCAAAAGGATTAATCACCCATGTAACTGTGTCACTGTATATCAGCATTAACAGGACCTGTTTGGTGTTTCAGAGAGCTGCTGATCTCAGACCTGCACAGCTTCCATTTTAAACACTTTATGTACTCAGCTGCATGAAGAGCACGTTTGAGTTTCTCTGACACAATTAAATAAAACCTGATGAAGGTCAAAGGTCGTCACTTGTATGTTGAACTACAAACTTGTCATCTGGAATTCTTTCACAGTTTTTTGCAGATAGTGTTATTTACCATAAAGTGATTCAGAGTTATTCATACCAGAGTAACCAGAGAGGATCATATATTTTTAAATATATAACTTTCTACAGGACTGAATATAATATCTTTATGTAAAAGTCTGGAGCCTCTGGGGAGTATCCGAGTATTTATAACATTACACAAACCAAAGGTCTCCATCACAGTGTTCATGAAATGCTGGGTTTATCCATCTCCTGGGGCGGGCCTACAGAGGAGTGCTGAAGATTTCCCTGTGAGGGAGCTGCTGGTGAAGATGATGAGTCCGGAGTCGGGGCGGTCTGCCTCCCCCCACCGCAGGGAAAAGGGTAACACCACCTGGGTCTGGGTGCAGTTCCCCCCCTCCAGGGGCAAGGGTACCTAGACCCGGGGCTTAGAGTACGCTTGGGGAGTGTGATCGTGTGTACAGCGTCTCTTTATGTCTGTCTCCACGTTGGTTGAGTGTGGAGTAAGTGTATATGAGAGCATGAGGGTGGGAATGGATGTTTGTATATGTGTGTGCCTGTATGTCTGTGTCTATATGTCAGGTTGGGTGTCAGGCGCCACCTCTCTGGGGACATCTCAGGCCCTCCAAGGTTTGGAGGCCTATCTCCCCCTACCACCACTTCCCCTGCCAGTGGCGGACTCCCTCAGACATCGGTGCGTTGGTGGTTCTTTGTGTCCGGGGATGGGCGTCCAGGTACACACCGGCTCACTCCTTGGCGGCCGCTTATCGGGGCCTGGAGCCTGGGGCTCGCTCGGGCCACTTCGGAGGTGGGGTGCCCCCGGCCTCTCGGCCTGGGGCTCGGTCACTCAGGCACAGGCTGGCTGCCGGCGGAGCTCACGGGCGCGTCACTGCAACTCCCCCTGGCTTCTGCTCCGCGGCTGCTGAGTGAGCCCTCATCTGGGACTCTCCTCAGCTCTTTCTGGGACAGTGGCGCGGCTGCCCCTCTGTTGGTCTTCCTTGGTCTCTTGTGTTCTGGGGGCCTCTGGATGTCTGGAGTTTTGATCTCCTCCATACCTGCTTCATGCCCTGGAGGACGGGGCTGTGGCCCCCCCACACCCTCTAGCAGATCATTACATGAAGGAACCTTTTAAAAAAAAACAAGCGCGTCCATGCTCACAGGTGTACCACGGGTGATCACACCCACAAACTACACCCTTTTTGGCTCCTACCTCAAAGCACACTGTGTTGTGTTGATCTTATGTGCTGCACAATAATGTGTAATATTTAGTATTTACTGTCATATTCCCATATATCATTGTGATGTTGTTTATTCTATTACTCTTGTTCTCTTCTGCTTGTTTTCTTTTTTCTTTCTCAGCAGGTGACCCAGGTGACTGATATATGCATTTTTTTTCTTTTTTTTCTGCTCATTCTGTTGGTTTTTGGTTTTTGCCCTTCTCCCCCGTCCCTCTTCTCAGCTGTTTCTCTTTCCCTCTTTCTTTCTCCCCTTCTTTCCCCCAGTCAAGTCTGTCCCGTATTCAGTAAGTGAAAATAAAATAAACAATAAAAGGTGAATCAAATGGACCATTACGGCAAGGCTGGGATGGTCAATTTGGTAAAGTAAATCCGTTGGGCATCTTTC
>NW_024582604.1:716233-758024 GCF_018398535.1 Haplochromis burtoni
TTTGCCTTTAGACAACAATTCTGATGGCAAAAGAGCCAAACGGGACAGGCAAAAAAAGAAGATGATGAGTCCCGCTTGATCAATGCCATGAGCTTCGGTCTTCCTGGTGTTTCTTAAATGAAGACTCTCAGTTGGTCAACAGAATATCTGGCACAGGACAGCTGTGATGATGAAAGAAAGGAAAGACCTTTCTCCAAACCTCTGGTCCCAGAAACCCAGCTTAGTCCTCATGGTCTGCCTCACTAGTTTCTCTCCAGGGTGAATGTAGCTGTTGATATAATATAGACTATTATTAAATGAAAAGAACAAATTAGTTACTGAAATTACTGAAACCTTCTGCTGCTGTTTTTAGTTTCAATGTTACCTGACTGTAGGCGGTTCTGAAGATTTAAACAGTTTTAGATCCATTACACTCATAGTCTTAAATGCTAAAATCTCAAAGGACAGCATTACATTTTTTTATATTAACAGTAACTCTGGGCCTCTGTGGAGTGTGTAGCTGATCTTATCGCTGTCTGAAAATGTATAACAAAACCTAAGGAGTGCTGAATCATTACATAATACAGACTAGAGTAACAGGTGTGTAGCATTGCTAACTACCCTGACGCACGTACAAACTCCAAAATACGTAAAAACTGCAAAACACGTAAAAACTCCAAAACACCTACAAAAGACAACAGAAGTGCTCCAGAATTCTAGGCACAGTGTTGAGCTTTTGTTACCTAGTGGCTACACAAGCCAGCAAGTACCAACGACTGGATTTGGTGTGTGGTAGTAACAGGTAAATGAACTTTTTTAATTATTTGTATATATATGAGTGGTTGTGTATAAATACACAAACCATACAAGTATGCTTTCAATTGTGTAATTTAAGTGATCTAGGTAGCTGTGTTTTGGAGTTTGTACGTGCTTTGTCTCTAGGGGCCACCGTAAATATTTATATATAAACATATATAAATAAAACCACTTTTTTTTTTTTTTACATTTTTTACATTCCATTTGTGCATAATTTTATATTATTGTTAATTAAATTAAATTAATTAAAGCAACAAAACAACCTGAAGATCCGGTTCGGAGCCAAAAGAACCGGATCTTTTTAATGAGCCGAGCCGAAAGAGCCCGTTCTCTAAAAAGAGTCGGAAATCCCATCACTACTCTGAATCATGCTTTGACACTACAATTGATCATCCAACTATTGGCTAGGCTGCTTTTGAAGGTAAAATTGTAATGTTTATCCAGTCGAATAGAGGTTTGCAACTGTAAAAGGGGATTATTATATTTGTTGCAAACACCATATTCCATTAATACTAATTACACTGCACTGCATGCATGACATGATTGGGAGCTGAGTCCCCGTAAAGGTTTGAGCCTAGAATCGCCATTGCTATGTGGTACTGTTTATGGTATTATGCATACCGCTTCACGGTGTTGTTTCATTTACATTGTTTATCCTTGAATTTGTTTTATATGTTGTGAAGGTGGCAGCAGTGATCTCTGCTCCCTTTTTATTTCATTTTTTATTCATTTAATAACAAAGTGAAGTGATTCTAATACCTCCTGAAAAATTTGTTTGACTTTTTTTTTTTTAAGGTGTTTTTTTTCCCCCCATCATTTCCACTAAGAGTGGAAGTAGTGAAATGCATCGTAAATTTCCGAGCAGACCCTGAAGACCTCATTGTGTAGCGTGGCGAGGGCGGGCCGTGTGACGTCGAGCCGAGGCTCTGGCTGTTTATTGTTCCTTCCTCAGCACGGACAGAGAGAAACGGGCTAACAGTCTGTCAGCCACTTTCTTCACACGGTAACGTTCGATTTTACGAAGGTGTAACGGGCTAGACAGCTAACTGCACAAACCAGGGGTCATGGCGTATGCGTACCTCTTCAAATACATCATCATCGGAGACACGGGTAAGTTACAACAAGTGCCAGTTAGACTGCCAGTTAGCATTTACCTAGCTCTTAGCCGCTAGCTAGCGGCGTATTTCCGCAGTGTTGGATAGTTCAATGACGTGGTAAAAGCAGAGACAGAAGGGGTGGGATGACAGCTCCAATCCTTCTCTATTAACATATTTAGATAACAATAAGCGACCCCTGGCAGTGTTAAAAATCTACAGAGGAATCTTTACACAAGCTGCCTTGGAGTAGCTTGTGTCAAGGTTGATAGCGGCTGATAAATGTTTGGGCCTTTTGTCCCTTTGCGTCGAGGGTGGGGGTGTTAGCCACAGCTTGCCAGCCCAGCTAAGTAGCTTTAGCTTTTCCACCAAATATTTAGCAACCGACTGTCACGACATCCAAATAATGCTTCACTCACTGCAGCTACATACGACAGACAACCACACTACCAATTTCTGTTGTTGTTCATGTCTTATAATTACTAAACATTAGCTTAGCTTCTTGTCAGAGAAGGCCAAGACGCCAAGCTGCACCTCTAATATTCCCTGAAATGGCGTAGAGCAGATCTAATTTCTGGCTACATATATCCATGCGATTTGGAGTCGTTGCATGGTTCCATGTTTTGCGCTTCATTTACCGAAATGTAGGTTTGTATATCTTGTGCTGGAAACCGCTCAATTAGCCGGCGGTGTTGTCATCTGTTTACTTTTAGCAGGCTGTACTGATGAGGGGTACCGCTGTGTAGTTGCAGGTACATTTCTATATTATACTGTTACAGCACCAGTTTTAGAAAAGGCGGCAGGTCTTACAACTGTGAGGTACAACGAGAGCTTTAGTAAGATAAACTGCCAGCAATAGCAAGAGGCAGCTAGAAAATTTTCAGAGTAAATAGATATTGGGGAAAGACTCCCATTGTGCGGATATGTAGTTTTGTCTTAGATGATGTACACTGTGGTGGGTTTCATGTTTACTACACTGTTATTGCCAAGCAGGGTCACGTTCTGCCTGCTGCTGTTATGATTTCGTACAAGTATGTTGTTTATCTTCAGTAGTGAATGTTGAAAAGGTCCCAGCTTGATTACACAGATGTCTACACCAGAAATACTCCATCTGTGCGCCACTTACTTTTGCCTCAAGAGGCTTTTTTAAGCACACACGCGGGCATTGCAGTGCTAGCCTCGTTTTGTTTTTCAAGCATATTTCCAGGGGGAAATAGTATTTATTTTTTAACTAAAATATCTGGTGTCCAGGACATAACATGTAATTAATATTAGTGTCAAAAAAGCTGCTGGGCCAAATGTTCCATAGCTATCATCTTCTCATCATATGACATTACAAATTTAGCGTGGGGTGTTTGGGATCACTTTCAGGAATCCCTGGAAAGAAACCTAACATTAGTCTGCCAGGTGAAAATCTAATTGGCTCACTGATTTGTTGTTGTTGTGATCAGTAGAAAGGCTTCTAAATAGGTTTAGGGGCAGAGTAGTAGTAACTGTATACAACAGTAAATAATTGTAAAAACATCATTTTCTGCATGTAATATGTCATTTTAATACAACGTTACATAATCCCAATATATCTGACTGTTCTGTCTGGCTCAATTCATCTGGGGCTGAGAGATACATCAAGAGTGATTCTCAGAAGTAAAAACCTATCCAGCGATTGCTTGAGTAAAATATATTTTCCAGCATTGTCAATGATGACACTCAAAGGTGCAGGAGTCATGATGTTTACTTATACTAGGTCATGTGATTTCTGTCAACAGAAAGGTCAGCAGTTACACTTATGTATAGGAGACAGGTCATTTTAAGTAAGAAACTAGCCTGCAATGTTGTAATCATACTATGATGCAAGTCAGACTGATCAGATCATCTTAAACTAAGGTGGGTTGGGGAGAAGGGATTTAATCTTGCAAACAATGTATGTAGCACTGTTCATAAGCTACAATGCTTATTGCTAATTATGTAGCAGTGACTGGGAACAGCGAAGCTGCTTACGAGTTGCTGCATGTAGATGCAGGGAGAGAGGGGAAGGAGACAGTGGGGAGTTTATCTCTTGCTTACCAGCATACCAGCAGGATGGCACCCAATCATATTTAGTCAATACAGAAATAAATGATTTAGCCTACCTTTATTAGTGAACATAAGTCAATAGATGTTAGCTGAACAGGTATAACAGTATGAAATATTTGTCTGGTTCTTTATTCCCTTGCTAAAATTGAAAATTTCTAGAGCTATATTTTATCTGTAAACAATGTTAATACCAGGCTATAGCTTAGGCAAAAAACAACAAAAAGCCCAGTGCAAGGCATGTAATTCAGTGGGTGAATCACTGGTATGAGTAGAACTTGCTAATTTTTGCCACCACCTAACTACTTAACTAACTAGTTAGACAACATCAGCTTGGCTTGTGGCAACTTTGTGGACAAAGTGTGGGGCGATTTGCCTGCCTTTGAATGTGAAAAGTGTGTCCGAAAGAGAAAGGGACATCTTCTGGAAGAACTCTTCTGTTTTCTGGAAGAACTCTTTTTGACTGTGATCGGTTTTTGTATTTTCATTAGGCGGTCAGTTTTTACACTTTTGTATGACTGTATTTAATAATTTTATTTTGGAATTATTTGTTTCTTCTATGTTTAATTTTATAGAATATAACACATCTTATCTTGGTCTTATCTTCACCCTAAAGGAGATATGATGGTTATTAAAATCTAAAACCAGTCATAGGCTAGTAGTTGGACAAGTTTAACTTGGGTGTGTCATCTTGTTACCTTGTAACTGCTTTGCTGAGTCAAAGCAAATCCACAAGTTTAAACACCAGAAAAACCTCCGATCTCCAGGTTAATCAATGTTCAGTGAGGCTTTTATTGTGAAAAGTAATCATTAAGGCTTCCATCTTCCCCATGTGCCTAGTATGATGGTCAGTACCAGTAAGGGTGCTGTAATCATTCATCTACACATGAAGACTGAGGAAGATGTATTTCCAGTCAGTGAGTTTTAGTTGGGTTTTAAGGTGTGATGCGTAGACATCATTTTAGTCTGAGGAAACATTCCCAGCTAATGTCTGTGAAGGTTCTCAGTCATCCAGGTCATCGTAGTCAAAGGAGCTTAGAACTGAAGAAGCTTCTCAGATGAGAGGTGAAACGTCTTCAAGCAACTTAAAGAAGTCCAGACGCTTTTCTTTGCAAGCTCCTTTGATTCCCAGCTAATACACTCATGCAGCTGGTGCTCTTAACCCCACCTGCCAGACATGTATTCAGAGTTGACACTTTTTTCCTTTGGTTGAACTCAATAGTTCAACTAGTTTCTCACAGAGATTTTTCTTTAAAATATTAACTATAATTAATACAGAAATACAGCTGCAGTGTATGACTTTCTAGGGGGAAAAACACACAGAGACAAGTCACTTTGTCCAGTGGCATCCTACCTTTTTTGGCATGTAGTATGTGTTTTGGTAGTTGTTCACCTTAGGTGTAGATTCATGGCCTGCTATTAATTTTCTTGACCTTTATCTAACTTGTCCATGTGTCATTTTAATTTGGCGTCTACCCATTGTTGCTCTAATGCCTGCATCCTTGCTGTGTTGCTGATGCTTTCTGAAATGTGACATTTGTCAAAACTTACCGTATATCATTCCAGGTGTCATCACCTCTCTCTCCTCTTATTTTCTCTCAACCCTTCGTGTAGTGTTTGAGAGGAGATGCTTTGCTTTATGACTTAAAGGAGTAGCAGGGACTTGCACAGGCGAATAATGATAAATCGGATTGACTATTCTGAGACATAGGAAAAGGTTAATTCAGTGTTGACTGTCTCTCTGACCCATGGCCAGGCTGTCCTCAGATATAGCTTGCAGAAGACAAACTGCATCTGAACAGAAATTATAGCTTCAGTACAGATTGAATGTCCAAAAATAGGCTCTGTCCTACTGAACACAGCCTGTAGATCTCCAGCTTTTCAAATTTTAGAGTTTGACCCCATTCAGAGAATTTGAGGTTCATTGTTTCACAGCAGTTTTCATTATGAAAAGCACAGACAGATTTCAATATGCACAGCTATAGTTCGTTGGGATTTTTTATGCAATAATATCCGGTCTTTGGCTAAAATGAACAAATCCTTCATTCATGGACCTTTTGTTAAGTCCTGCGTGTGTATCTGCTTTGACTAAAGTTTTTTTTACAGGTATCCTTGGGAACTTACAGTGGAGTTGTGGTAAATGTTTGTGTGTAGTTTTCCTGTCTAATAATTATGATTATTAGCTTTCCACAATTCACCCCCCCCCCCCCCCCCCCCCAACAAATGACGTCATTTTTTAAAACTCTTTAGATGTGTTCATGAGAAAGGCTGCAACTAACACATTTTCATTAGTTATTAATCACCTGAGTGTTTTGCTTCAAATATTTGGTCTATGAAACCTTTGATACCAAAGAAAATTGCTCAAGCAAACATTACTAACATCTATGTTAGGTCATACAACCACCTAAAACTGTAACCAGGCAGAAACATAACTTAAACAGAAACTACCTGTCCTTGACTTGTTTTATCATTAATCTTTTTGCGGTATACAGAGTATGGTGTCCCATAAGCCCTAATTTAAAAGACCTCTTCGCGGTAATGACCAGACTGGAGTGTGAACTGAGCTAACAAGTGTGTTATTCATAGTTGAGGTGGTTTTCTGATGACAGTAGTGTTTGAGGGATAACATTGCGTTCATGTGTGATTAAACTGGGTTAATGGGGGACCTATAACAGTAAATATTAACTGTGTGAAATCTGCCTTGTCAGGATTGTGGGACTGCAATTTGACCAGGTTTGATTAACAAATAGTCCCACAACTTGGGATCTAATAATTATTGTTGTATGTAGGGTCCTTCATTCAGAATAGAATGCTGATTGAGTTTAAGTTTTAAGGATCTCTAAAACTATAACTTCAGCTATTTTATATTGTTCTCAACTTCTGAAATCCCCTGCCGACAGCCTATGGGGATGACAGCTTCAGATCACACTTGAATGCACTTGAGTAATACTTAATGTGCAAAAAACTGTTCCCGTGGACAGTTCCTGTCAAATTCCTCAGCAGGGATTGTGGTGCAGTCTGCTGACCTAGCCAAGCTTCAAGCTACTGCTGTAAATGAGCAGAGCAACATCACACTGGCTTGCTGGACGCTCCTAACACATCGGCACCAACCATTTGCAACAAGGTTGTGTATTGTGCCTGCTGAATGTCAGCGTTTTCTTGTCTCATTTCAGACGAAATAGTAATTTTTTCGCTTGTGTTATACTTTAATTCTCAGCCCACATCATCTCTTCATAAAACATAATTGCTACATTTCTGAGTGCTAGAGATGAAATGGTATCAACATTTGACGTCTTTAGTGACCAGAATAACAGTATCAGGAATAAGTGAGTAGGGTTGGGCCATATCATACTGTTCACGGTAATACTGGTATAATGTTGGGCAATGATAAGAAAATGAAATATTGCAATAGAATATGGGTAAAACGCGCATGTGCAGTGCCTTTGTTTTCATATGCACATGGAGGAAAAAGCGTGCCGGCGACGGAGAATGAGAAGAGCGAAAGCGGATCGTTGAATGAAACTGATGAACCAGAACTGGTTTGTAAAAATGCTGCAACTTCAGTGGTGTGGAACTGGTTTAGCTTTTGTCCATCAGATACACAACAAAGCACTATTTTTGGTACCGCATGCTAGCGGGCCGTCGTTATTACCGTGTTTTTTGGAAAATACGGCACACTTAAAATCAATCCTTTGATTTTTCTGAAAATCGACAGCGCCCCTTATAATCCCGTGTGCCTTATGTATGAACTCTGGTTGTGTTTACTGACCTTGAAACGATTTTATGTGGTACACAGGGCTCGAAAATCTGTCAGACGTCTTTGCTAAGCTACGAAGCCGCACAGCTTGATGGATTGTCGGAGCATTACGGCTATCGTAGGCAGGAGCCTCGCGGAGTGATACGTACTGTGCTTCAGCATAATATTACCATATTGTGTGTGTATAAGCTCTTTTTAAGTTTTGTGGATATTATACATGGTTATGCTGACGACATGTCGGCCAATTTCCACTGGAAATGCCTTTTGGTTAAACTGTCAGCGAGGAATTTGCACTGTTAAATTTTTATATAACTTTAATGCACATAAAAAACAGCTGCTTGTTTAAGTGAAAATACATTGATGGGTTTTTTTCACTAATAAAGTTGTGGAGTTGTAAAGTATTTTGTCTAGTGTCAATTATATCGTCAGTTATATCGTTATTGCAAAATTTCAAATGTATATCGTGATAAATATTTTTGGTCATATCGCCCTGCTCTATAAGTGAGCATATTTACACATTTTCATGTGTTAGAGCCTCGACTTATTTTTCAGCAGATGAGGCCTGAGGATGAGGGTGGAAAGGGATGTAATGCTCAATTTGTCCTGCCGGATTAACAGTTTCAACGGTTTTTGTCTGGAATGTGTAAGCAAAGACTGCAGTCATACTACATGTACAGCAGCACAACAGCATCTAATGTTTTTACATGAACAGTCACACAGAAAACTTCAGTTGTGATTATTGATAAGCTGTGAGCAAAATAAAAGGGGAAAGTCATTACATTTGACATTTCTCTGCTCTCACTATAATATTGTTTGTGGTGCTCACAAATCAGCTCACTTTCTGCATCCTCAGTATAAAACATGAACACAGACATCATGACGTCACTCGCTGATTTGTGCCCTGTTATAATGTCTGTTATGGTTTTGTGTTGGTTGTGTCAGAAGACCTGACGTCATCAATGCCTCCTCACCATTTATACTGGCACTGAGGCCATGCAGTCCTCCCGTGGACAATAGGTGTCACCACTGAAGCAAAACGTCAACTTCAACATCAATACTGATATAGGACTAGAAGTTGAAAGAGGAAGCACAGTGATTGCAGTATTTTTGTTTTTGTCTTTTTCAACGTTTTCTCCAGAACGTCTTACTCTTCAAGCCGTCCAATATCTCCTTCTGTACAGTCCAAGATCTCTGCACTTTAACTGGTGGTAAAAATGGACACAATCGTACACTCTTGTTTTCAACCTGGCCTCACCAACTGGCTGGGTTTACAAAAATTGAGTGGTGCCTGACTGGCTGAAACCACACCACATCGTGGTTCATACTAGCAGACTTGTCAGTCACAAGTTGTTAGTCAGTGACCATCTTTTTAGCCAGCACTGTTTTTTCCCCTCTTTTTACAGTTAAAATGACCAGAATTTACAAATGTGCTATTCATACCCAAAACGAATGACTGAGCCCATAAACCCATAATCCCATTAGGAAAGTATTTACAGAGATGGAGTTCAAAGGCAGTTTTCACACAAAGATCTGTAGGAACCAAAAGTCCTTTTGCAGTTGTCACCCCTGATGGCCATTAAAAAAAAAAGTATGTTGCATTATCCTCACTTTTCAAACCCTAAAGCGATGTCAGTCTTTTGTACTGTCTAGTTTTCAATCGATTTTGGTTGAAGTGTGTTAGCTGTGATTTATTGTAATTAAAAACAATTTGAAATAGGTATCAAATAAAGGTAAGAACCTGTTCAGTCTGGGAAATTGCCCCATGGTATGAGACAACTTGTGAGGTGCTCGGCCATGATGGACCTGTTACTATGACAACTGTTGAAGTGAGCTGGAAAAGGATACTTTTTTACAAGGTATCCTTGTCTAAAGAACAGGGCCGTGGTTTATGAATCATTTTGTCGAATGCATCCTATTTTTTTTTAATGTTGCTAAAGGTCAAAGCTCCACTGTTCAGGCTTTTGTGAGAGCTTTCCCATCAGTGTGTGGATGGGTGGATGACAGGTTGTGTAAAGCGCTTTGGGGTCCTTAGGGACTAGAAAAGCGCTATACAAATACAGGCCATTTACCATCATTAAAGATTTTGTTATTTGCCACAACTATGGCAGGTGGATATTTTTACTTGTTAGTGGATCACATTTGTTGAGTCATACTGGTGTTTGTTCAAAAAGCGCAATTTAATTATTCCACCTGTCAGTAATCCAGTCAACATGTTCCTTTTGTTGTCTGACAACCCAGCATGTATGTCCAAATTTTCCTCTGTGTGACGAGATCTGGTGAGAGCTAGACTGTTTGGTTTCTGTTTTTGTGCTTTCTATCACAGTCACTAATTATGACTCCAATTGTAGCCATGCTCTGCATTTAAAGACACAGCATGCTTTGATTCTAGGCCTCTGTAGACAGGTTGCTTTTGCTCTGTGTCACAGCCATCAAGCTGTTACCTCTTGTCAGAAATGAAAAGTTCTGCTATGTTAAAATGTATGTTAATTGCATTGTGGCTAATTAGAAAGATTGCTATTACTGTTTTGTTGCTTTAGTAGTGCAAGAGTGGCTATGAGCAGGTGTCTGTTGACTGACGGAGGTAACAATGACTTCACTGTTACACCTTTATTTAACTTTCTCGAGATCCCTCCATCCCTTACTAGCAACAGCGTCGTCGCACAGGCCCTGCTTAGCAACTTGTGACCCGTGGAAACCATGGAAGAGGAAGACCATGTCGCACCTCCTTGAGTTTCTGCCAGCTACTGTCTCCTTAACGTTCTCTTTTATTCTCCTGTGGTCATCCCTCCCCCACTTCCTCCTCCTGTTTTTCTTCTTACACACACATATGTTCACACACTCCCAAACCCTTTGACTCCAAAGCCTTACTTACCATATTTGCTGAGTAAATCATTCTATACCAGCATTCTCCATTTTCTTGAATGTTCCTGATACTCTTGGTCTTTTTATAAAAGGGTTAAAATTGTATCAGGTTGAGTTAAAGTTGATTCAGTGCTTTCAAAATGCATCTCTTCACCAATAGACATCAATATTCTTCCTTAAGGGATTTCTCACCGTAGCATATTAGCCTTGGAGGTGGCAATGGGCAGGTTCAAGGTGGCAGGAATTACGGCTGTATTTTTTTTTTCTTTTGTTTCCTTGCTTTCGTAACTGCTCTTCACTAAAGGAAATTTTCTTTTTACTACACGCTTACAGACACATCTCAGTGACAAGTGACTAACCTTTTTTAAATGTTGTAGAAGTACTGTGGCACCAAACCTGTTGAGTGTGTTTGTCATGCTTCTAGATATTTGTGTTGAGGAAATAACAGCTCGCACTCGCTCTGAGAATCTGCTCACCATTTCCATCTGTAGTTTGTAATGCAGTTAAGTCAATGTGTCTTTGATTTAATGATTGCATTTGCAAGCACCTGTCATCTGACTTCCTAACTCGCTGTTTCGCTTTGGGGGTTTTTTTCCAATTGAGAATAAATTACCTAAAACAGAATTATGAACAATGAAAGTGTTGCTTTTGTAAGTGTTTGTGTATCTGTGGGAGTTTGCCACATTCAGAGCTGAAGGTATGTGTGGATTGCCATTGAAAATAGGCACGCTCATTAGTGCCCTTTTGGCTACATAAAAATTAGCCACCTTTTATAGCTCAGTTAGCTTGCTAATAGTTAGTTAACTGGAGCAAAGCTGATGAAATGGTGTGCTCCCTGCTGGGTCATTTGAACATGATGTTGACTCCAGTTGTCTTATATTAAAAATGTAAGAGTTGTAACTTGGTGTTTTGCCAACCTACAAACAGCAGTGGCTCTGACTTGTAGTATTTTATTGTCAGCATATGAATGAATCCCCTTTAATTCTGTTTGTGTACTTTTTTTTTTTTCAGGTGTGGGAAAGTCATGTCTATTACTACAGTTCACAGACAAGAGGTTTCAGCCAGTTCACGACCTCACCATCGGTAAGACCACCTGCATCATTTATAATAAAAACATAAAGCATAATTAGATGACTTTTACTAATTAAACTTGATAGACTAGGTCAGACTAAAGTAAAGTAAAAGTAATATAGCTGATGCTATGTTAACAACATAAAAAACTAAGTAAAAAGTAATTAGATGCTGAGTTAACCAAAACCCTTCTGATATTCAGATAATTCAGATTTTACTGTGTACAACTCCAGTAGATTTGACAGAGAGGAATAACCTCTTACAATTGCATCCGTTACAGAAAATTGCTTAATTACTTTGTGCAGTATGAATGGCCATAAAGCCAGCTCTCAGCTTTGCAGTCTCCAGTATTATTGAAATGCAGATGCTGCTCATTTTACGTTTTCGCTCGCTTCTTCATTTTTCCTTGACACACTTGTGTACCTGGTCTGTACCACCACAAAACGTCTGCCCCCTTCCTTCTTTCACACAGCCCTTCTTTGCATGTGATTGGCTGCACGGTGTGCCCATCAAAATAAAAACCCACCCCTGCCCTGTATGGATTCTCAGCAGTGCTGAGTTCCATAGTGCTGTTTAAATCCGAGTGGGTCAGCGGCCTAAGCCATATACTGGATCTCTTGCCAGCTCGTGTGATCTATGTACAATGAAAGAATGAGTTGGAAATCACATGCTTTGTAAAGCAGCTTCAGCCGGAACACCACCCCTGCTACAGGGGAGGAGCCACTGATAAATAAATAAATAAATAAATAAATAAAATATAAAGCCAATATTTACATCCAATTTTAGCCTTTGGCCTAAGAGCAGATATGTGATTTCAACTTCAAATTTGATCTTAAGCACAATGCAATGTATACTTTGTTGTGTCTGTGGGGCAATTTATGTTGGACTCAAAACACAGATGACCCAGTAATTATAGCAGCTATAATCCTTATCAAGTGTTATGTCATGTAGAAATTCAAACCTCAGATTACACACATTATGCATATCACTTGCGATCACTGGTTGTGTGACAAGAACAGCATGAAGCCATCACACAAGCCCCACAGCCTCCATCAGCATTATTTAAGATTGTAGATAAGATTGATTAAGGTTGTGTTTACATTGTGGTACTCTTCATGGTCTGTATAAAGGTGGATCTGGAGAGTATGAGATAAGTCCAAGTGGGTCCATCTCCTCAGCTTTGCTCATATTTAAAATAAAATGTCTGGCATCAGACCTCTCCACAAATCTCTCTTCCTGTGAACTAGGCTGAGGGATCTATACGCTTGTGCAGTAGGAAAAGCATAGCAGTGTCATTTGAAAATTGTAAAACTATTTCTGAAACTCTGTCATTGACCCCGATGTGCTGGGTTTGACTTCTCCAACAGAAATTATAAATGGATTTTCATCATCTCGGTTAAAATCAACAAATGGCCGATCTGCAAAGCTTTTGAGGTGTTTCAAGTGCTTACTTGTCAAATTGCGATAATGTTAAGGACGTTATCCATATCCTGCATATTGCCTGCAGGCAGATGATAATGGATATTATATAGAATCGACCTCTAGCTTGAATACAGACGCCATGTCTTTTTAAAAGCATTTGATTGCTATCAGAATCCATCAACAGATAATTAACAATTAAGAAAAAAGTCTTCTGTGTAAGATCTGTGTAGCTTTTATTTAGAAAGGGTTATTCACCCATCTTCTGTGATTGTGTCTATGCAGGTGTGGAATTCGGCGCGAGGATGATCACTATAGATGGCAAACAGATCAAATTGCAAATCTGGGATACGGTAATACATATACTGTTTTTCTACCTTTTCTTTTTCAAACAGAAAATATAACTTGAATTTGTTTCCTCAACTGTAAGTGTATTTAAGTCTTATAAATGAAGGTTTCAAGCTTGTTAGTATAATGTGGCAGGAATGTATTGAATTTTGTTTGGCTTTTATTTTTTTCCAAAAACTGCAACATTATTATTCTTTTATTATTATTTAACTTATGTGCAGCACTGCAGAGCAAGGACCCTTTTCATTTGTTTGTTTGTTTGTTTATCTAAAATGCATGCCTGCATTATGGGACAGTCCCAGAAAATGATGTAAATTGTGACTTTTGGATTGGTGGACTCTGATTTTTCACAGCTTGCACTTACAGCTTTAACCAGCAGATGGCGTTAGAGCTCTGTGAATACCTGTTCTCTGATCTTAAGGAAGCAGTGTGAGAAAAGGGACCAGCACTTCAGTCCTGGTTCTCTGGTCCCAGGATAGTGCATTTTGGGGGGCCCACCAGTGAGATTATTGTCTTTACCTGGTTTTCTGGGTTTGGCCAAAGTGAAAATCTCAGCAACAAATTTGGATTTGTATAGTACATAATCTCCTAATAGTTAGAGAAGCCACTTGGGTTATTGTGCAGGCTGCACTTGCCGCATGTATGCTTGTGTGTTTCTTTATGCACGCCTGTTGGCCAGATGGCAGACAGGCACAGCGTTCCCTCTCTTTCACCCTTATTTATCATTTATTCACTAATAGCATTACTGGCTGGTTGACTGCTCCTTGAACATCTCGCAGACTGCTCTAGTGACCAGCTAACTTGGTGTTTGCTGCACTGGCTGACCAAACTTCTGAATGGCTTTCTATCTGGCTAACTTACCCAGCTTGTTGGCTGTCCTCACTAGTTTTCTGACTCACAAACCAACTGCTTCGCTGGGTGAGACGTTGACAGCCTGGTCCCCTGACTGGCTGAATGATTCACCTCCCTGTCTTTCTGACTGTCTGGTGTTCAGATGAGGTCAGAGCAGCATGGGACTTGCAGCTGCTAGGATAGAGTGTCGTTTTGTTTTCTGCTCGGGCTTGGACGAACACAGGCGACATTGTTACTGTACATTGAATAGCAAGAGAACATGAATAGATATTGGACTGGGGGGGGGTTGTAAGAATACCGGATGATGAAAATAATGAAGGAAAGATGTCTTTCTTCGATCACTTAAAAGATGAGTGATCGAAGAAAGACATCGAAAAAGTGAGATAACAAGGGGATGATAATAATGTAGTGGGGTTCACTGAACAAGGTGACCCAGAGAGCCAGCTTGACTAGCAGAGCTAGTCCTTCTGTTCATCATAAATATGGAGAAACAGCAAGGTTAGACATACAAGCAGAGAGAAAGAAAGGGATTGTGAAAGATAGATGGAGAATGAAAGAGAACTCTATTGTATCCGATTACAGGCTGTGCTCTGTCCTGTCCTCTCCCCAGCTGACTGAAAACCCAGAGCTGGACTCTGCTAGAGAATCAGGACTGATGTATAACATGTATTAGGACTAGACAACATGGGAGCTTGCAGAAGAGCTCAGCTGTTTGAATGAATTGCAGAGCTAAAAAAGCAGACCTGTGAAGCCAAAGTCTTTGTTGGGGCCCTTGAAAAACCGACAACTCTGCAGGTGTCTGCAGACATTTCAATTATTCAGCTTTCAATTTCTGTTTATTAATATATGCATGTGTTTCTCCAGGCTGGTCAGGAGTCGTTCCGGTCCATCACCAGGTCTTACTACAGAGGAGCGGCAGGAGCACTCCTAGTCTATGACATCACAAGGTAACAATCCATCAGTCAATCATACACATGCTAGCTGAGTGTTTATAAGACACAATGCAATAGAGATGAACCGCAGTAGAACTACAGTCGCATTACAAGCATCCTTTCCTCACTATGGATAATCTCCACTTGTATGTTATGAGCATGTTGTGATATCATCGTAGACTGTATATAAATGACTGGCGTCACCCGTTAGTTGCTAGTGTTGAATGCTAACCATTGTCATCTGCTGGCTTACCAGCTATCCCTGAAAGTTAAATTACAGCACTGATAAATGGAAGTGACCTTAGCGAGCTAAGACACTAGCAATGAGGCTAGATCAGATGTTGTTGAAAGAGGTATCCCTAATACTTAATTTATCCAAAAGTTATAAAGATACTAGTGTAAAAATCATCATGCTGCTGTTGAAAAAGAAAGGATGGCCAAAGTCAGTAGCGCATTTTAGCCGAGCTGTTTAAAACCCACCGGCAGTTCAACACTGTGAGCCATAGAAACATATATATTGTCATTTACTAGTTTAATTACCTTTAATTGTGAGGACTGAGTTTCATATTCTTAAGGGGTTAAATGTTTTCTGTCCCATGACTTTTTGTCCAGGGTAATTCATTTAGGATTTCCACTCCACCAACTCATGATAATCCGTTTTCTTTGGAATATTTATGATCCCCAGTGGAAGAATCCTACCCTTCATAGCTCTGACATTCTATATGCAGTTGCAGTCAGTTGACTATGGAGTCAGCCCTTTTGTAGTCCTGAATTTTCTGTTACATAAACACATTTGCAATGGTAGACGCTCACATTAAACTGGCAAAAGTTTTGAGTAATGTTTGTGACAATATCCCTAATACACTCATCTCAGGCATATGTCCACCTGCTGTCCAAACCTAATGTTTACAAGGGTCAGTCAGAAAACAGTTGGCTTTAAGGGAGGGTGGCCGTAAAGGGGGAAGGGTTCAATGCTTGTTTTAGACAAAGAATGCACCAAGGCCTACTACAAGCTGAATAAGGATCATTTTGAGTGTTGAGTCTCACAGAGTTGCTATAGTAGAGTGAAAAATAAAATGCTGGAAATGAGCAGAACAGATTTTGTTTTTCATTCAAGTATTATTAAGAACTGGGAAACTGGAGTCCACTGAAGAGACTTCAGACATCAAGGCTCGCAAAATCGCGAGCCTTGGAAATTATAGGATGAGCTGGGGAAAAAAAGGCCAGTGTGGGGTCAGATATGTAATGACATCCTGTCAACTGTGATACGGTGATAAAGATTCATTATAGCAGTAGTTTATAGCTCACAGTCTTAGTGCCAGTTGTACTGTCTCAAAGTGTTTTTGTTTTTTTGTTTTTTTTAAATCAGAAGATTTTTATTATATATTAAGTTTTAATTCCAACCCTGTTGATTGCATGAATGAAATTTTCTGAAATTAAGAAAAGAAAATTCATTTATTCAGGTGCACTGGTGTGTTTTAAAGGCCTTGACCATTAACTGCATTGTGTTTGAAACCAGCTGGCGAATCGAGCTTTGATGATCTGTCTCTCTTTCGTCTCTTGTTTCCTTTCATGTGTTTGCTGTAGATACTCTAATAAAAGCAGCAATCCTAGTGAATGACAATTCATCCGTTAGTGCTCAGGTATATGAAGAGTTGAAAACTGTTTGGAGATGTATTCCCATCACATTTGTCACCTGTAAGAAATTAAACTGAAGCAATAATTATTGCGAATAATGTGCATAAAGGAGTTACAGAGGTAGATGTATATTTTTCAGGATGAGGGAGTTTTCTGTTTAAATAGTTGGCATAATTGCAAGAGGAAGTGGCACACACATCAGTCACCAATTTAAAAGGAAACGGCAGATCTGTAAAATCAGTTATGTTTATGCATCTGCGTGACAACAGCTGCTTTATCTGGCATGCTTTCAGTTTGATCTCAATGCAGTCATAGTGAAACCATCAATCTGTGCTCGTTTGAACAGAAGGGACACTTTCAACCACTTGACGACCTGGTTAGAGGATGCCCGCCAACATTCCAACTCCAATATGGTCATCATGCTCATTGGCAACAAGAGGTAACATGTTTTTTAGTTTGTTAGTTTGCCCCCCCTCCCCCCTTCTACGGTGATGGCTGCCCACTGCCCTACATAACGCTGTACCATTAATAGTGTGTTTTACAACATGTTGCTGTGTAACGATGACTTGTCTGACTTTGTTTTTTATGGCTGAGGCTGGTCATAATTTTACACTGTCACTAAGTGTGTAATTCAGTCACTTCTGCTTTTCTCCCCCAGACACACTCTGTGCTCAAGCTTGCATAACACACCACCATGTAAGAAACTTGTCACAACAAGTGACGTCCATTGCTAAATGTGCTTTAATATTTACAACTTACATGAGGAAGTTTCTTTCCACAGTTCTCTTCAGCTGGTATTGAACAAACTGCTTGCTCACTCATATTCTGTAAAATGACAGTTTCCAAAAAATGTAGCTTTTGATACAATTACAGACACATTGGTATTAACTCTGCCGTTTAAAAAGACATTTACTTTGTGTGATCTGAGGTGGAATTGTTGAATTTAGAAAACGGCAATCTACACTAAGCTAGCAGTAAGTTAGCCACCTAAAAGCAGAAGGCATTACTCTCTTACTCTCTGCTGCTAGACATTTCCCAGTCAAGACCTTAAAGTAGCTTCATGATATCATGAAGTAGCAATTCAATTTTATTTATATAGTCCCAAACCACAACATCACTCACCTCAACGAGCTTGAGGATAAGTTTTCAAACAAGAAAATGTTAATTTGATATATGTTATATGTCCGGTTTTGCCGTGTGTTTAAAAAAAATCCTTCCAAAATGTCTTGGATCTTTATCCAGATCAACTCCAAAATCTAATCACTTCTGAGTTGTTGGGCTAATCCCAGTGTCTGGTAAAATGTTTGTGTAAATCCATCCATGACGTTCTAAATAATCCCACTAGTAAACAGACAAGCCAAATGTAGGTACAGATTTCTTGGGATTTACAAAGAGAGCATAAAATGTTTAATTTGTTTTTGTTTAATTTATATTTCTCATCATTTTGATGCAGAATGGAAATAATGGCTTTAATTTTTCTTAAATGAGTAGTTACCAGAAGTACACAAAATACAAGCCCCTGACAAGAATGGACCCAGAGAAAATTCAGTTGCACGCTATAGTTGTAATGAGTTTGGCTACAAGGGTGCTTCATTTTTAAAAAACATAGTTTAAAGTGATCTTCTGCAATTTCTACCAAAACTGCTTTTGTAAAATCAGTAATCCTGTAGCAAATAAGGATACACGTGACCAACACTGAACTGCCTAGCAATTTAGTTTGTAATTCATGGCTTGCTACATCATTTTATAATTGATTGTATCTATTGTTTTAGTGACCTGGAGTCAAGGAGAGAGGTGAAGAAAGAGGAAGGTGAAGCATTTGCCAGAGAACATGGACTCATATTCATGGAGACCTCAGCTAAGACTGCCTCTAATGTAGAGGAGGTAATTCCATACACGCAACCCTACCAGCTTTCACCACCTATTTATCTGAATTAGGAATTTGCCTTGGAGGTCAGCATTATATTTGAATATATTTTAGGAAGTCTTTATAATCACAGTCAGCTGGTTGTGATGGTGGTTCATCTGAAGATGGTGATAGCCCTGCTAAATATCTGCTTATTGTGAGTATGTTATCACATAAGCGCTGCCATAGGCTCATAGACGAAACACATGGACTGTATATAAAAAATCAGCATAACTTGCTGGTGAGGCCAACATGAAGGGTCTTTAACTTGCTTTCTTTTTAATCGCCAGCAGGGGGAGAGTTCTTTCTCTCCTTTTTTTTTTTTTTTATAAAGGAGTTTAGTTTTATAGAAATATACTTTTAAAAAATGGCCCCCAGCTTCCTCAATCTGGTCTAGATTCTGATCTTTTTGTGTACACCATACTTGTTGTTTTGTATCACATTTAGTTAAAAGGGAGAGGAAGGATATGATTTAGGGTGGACCTACCTTGTTACTGATTCTTGGGTGTGCTGTGTCCCTGAATTTCTGAGTCAGAACCCACCCTTTGCTCAGTGTCCAGACACCAAGACTTTAACTGCCAAAACACTCACATTGCAGCACCGCAACAGGACTAGCTACAGGATTGCAACGAATAGCTACAGCCATCTTGTATATACAGTCTATGCATTCAGCCCAGTTTGGGAATTTTCATGCATAATCATATATTCCTTTCTCAGATATATAAAATCTCCAAAGTAACAATATGGATGGAAAAATATTTTGTCCATTGAATTAATAAAAGATTTGTAATTTATTAGCCAAGTTGCAGCTGTGTTTCTGATGCAAACATACAGACAAATCAAATTTTCATTCAGGTTTAATTTGTATTCAAAATTACTATTCAGGTCAGATAAATGCTGAAAACCAACCTATAAAGAATTCATAGACTTCATGCTGTTTGTGGAACACATTAATCAAGCACAATTCATCTTTGTCCTTTTATAGGTCCAAAGTACATTGTAAGTTTCTAACGTAAATCTTCTAGTTAAGTCAGTTTTTCCATTCTTACACAAACTGAATTTTAAATGCTTGTTATTTTTAAAAGATGTGCAAATATGTCTAAAAATATAACGGTACCCCTTCATTTTCTTACACGCCCCTGATATTCCTGTATTTACCATTCAGTGCATTAGCTTTAACAAATTACCTGTAAAAAGTTTTATTGGGGCTCAGAAACACAGTAACACAAAATCAACTTTGTGTCTAACTTGCAAACTCACAGTCTTCAGTCTTCCTCATCAGTTGGCTTCTGGCCTGAAAAGCCTCAACATTTGTAATGTTGCTACATTCATCGTCTGCAGCCAGAAAAGACCATATTTTGACAGTAGGGCCAAATGCAAAGTTATCAGCTAACAATGGCAATCTTGGTTAGAGAACTGCATACAAAAACTGTATGGATGCAACATGTAGACACAGAAACCTGGTCAATAAAATGTACAGAAACTGGAGTACAAGATGTTTGAATGTCTCAAGCGGCAGGCCTGAGGATTTGTCTGATAATTCCTTAAAATTCGCCACCAGAGGTCATGACTAATAGACCACAATCAGGTGGCTGTGTTGCCACAACTCTAACTTTAAAGCTTAAAAAACATGTAAGATACTTTTTAGCGATTGCGAGATTGTTTATAAAATAGAAAACTGGAACTGCCTATAAAAAGTTTTCGGCAGTTCCACGATAGCTTAATTTACCAGCCCTGGATGTGGCGACTTGTTTACTGCCAATAGCCTTAAACACTACATAACTTTTTTTTTTAATGACCAGCAATAACTGTTGTTCCAATAAGACTTGTGGTTTTATAGAAGTCTGTCAGAAAACAACCCTCTGTTCTGACCTTCACAAACCCTTTCCTTCATAGTCTCAGTCATCCAAGCCCATGGTGTAAGTGTGAAGTATTTTAAGAGTTAGACAAGAGAAGATTGTCCAGGATGTTATCGTTGTGATTGAAAAGTTGTTACCCAAATAGCGTGGTTTCTCAGTTAGACACACCCCTGGCTCGTCACATCTGGCTTCAGAACACCAAAAAAACACCATGTAAATGATTTTCCACTCTCTGTGAAGAAGACGCTCAGTCGAGGCTTCAAACCTGCACTTTACAATCCATTGGGTGACATCCATCTTTTATATACCTGTCTATGCCAAAAACACATGTATTTCAGAATCAGAATACTTTATTGATCCCTGGGGGAAATTATTTATTTTTTTGTTACAGTGCTCCATTATAAACAAACATTGACAAGACAGACAATAGGCTAACTAAGAATAGTACAATATATATATGTCACTTATTAATAAATAGCTGAAAAGAAACATGTATAGTTGTAGCAGCAAACAGTGTGTTAAGTGGATGGATTGTACAGGGAGATGGCCACAGGCAGGAAAGATTTCCTGTGTCGTTCAGTGGTGCTTTTCGGTAATCTCAGTCTCTCACTGAACGTGATCCTGTGACTGACCAGCATGTCATGGAGTGGGTGGGAGGTGTTATCCAACATTGTCTTTATTTTGGACAACATCCGCCTCTCCGACACCACCTTGAGGGAGTCCAGCTCCATCCCCACAACATTACTGGCCTTACGGATTAGTTTATTGAGTCTGTTGGCATTTGTTTTTACATGTTCCATGATAAACAAGTCTGTGCACATTTTGGATCAGTAGTAAAAGTCAACACACATTTTTTTTCTTGTTATAATGTTCTGTGTCACAGATTTAACATTTGACTAAATTCCACATCAGACTCAAACCTCCTGATTAACCAGCAGTGTCCATGGTGGTATATAACCTTACCAGCCTCACAGTAGTATCACAAACCCCAGTTGGCACTCTGAGCATCCTTCTCCACCCCTGAGAGAGAGACACCCCTGGTGATGTTGTGTGTAATGAATGCATGGCGTCGTCTTCTGGGACCCCTCTCTCACTTATCCAATCACATAAATCCTATCCTACACAGTGCAGCATGCAAGCTAGGAGCACGGCGCTGTATGTTCATGTGTGGGTGGGTGTCAGTGGTGATTTGGTTTTGGGGTTTTTTGGGTGTGTGTCTTGTTTTGCTTTTATTTTCCCCCAATCTCTCCTTCATACCGTCTTACGCCTGGCCTATATCATGCAAACACATACACCAACACCACTGATGAGTCGAGTCCTCTCTTGGGTTAAGATAAGGGGGAGGTGTGCGTGTGCGTGCATGCGCGCGTGTGTGGTATGATTAATTTGTCTCATTAGTGTCCTCTGAATCCTCCTGATACCACTCCTCTCCACCCTTCCCTTCATCTCTCCTCGCTCCATCCCTCCTCATCCCTTGACGTCCATCATTTGCTCTTTAGCTCTCCTCCTTTACCTCCCCCATCCTGCTCCACGATTCCTTTCTTCCTCCCCCCTCCTCCAACGTGTCTTCCTGCCCTTTTTTATTCATTTTTATCCTCCCCCAATTCCCTCCTCTCCTGCTCTTCAACCCATCGCCTCCCCTCCTCTCTCGAGCAGTATATCAACCGGTTATAGTTCATACATATTCATAACCTCCACCCCGCCTCCCCTCACAGCGACATTCAGCAGCCAATCAGCATGCTGGGTTTGTCGTCAGGGTCTGTGGGTGGACATTGAGGCTGATAGGATGGTCCTTACAGATAGATGGAGAGAAATTGCTGTAAGCACCTTTTCATCATCTCTTCTGCCCACCCTTCCTTCACTAAGATCCTAACCTTAACCTCTGCTCGCTTCTGTTCTTGTTCACCAGTCTTTCTTCTTATATTTCTTCACCTCTGCTGGTTTTTTTGTTTTTTTTTTTTTGTTTGTTTTTTGCCCACTGATTAATTGCTTGTTTACTGTATTTAATTTTTTTTTAAATATTTTTTCCCAGTATTCTGTTATCAGCCATGTAATGGTTTTTCACTCTCTATTCTTTGCCCTATCACCATCTATAAATCTTCTGTAGTCACCTCAGTTTTCTCCCTCTTGTTTTCACTTTCTACACATATCTGCAGGTCCATTAGTTTAACTCAAAAAAAGAAAGTCTAAGTACATTTGATGGTAAAGAGGGTGCAGTGATGAGTTGAAGAAGGGAAAGAGGACAGCATGAGGAGGACAGAGTACACTAGAGTGCACCCTTGGGCTCAGTCTATTTCCGACAGGGTGTCAGATAGAAGTTCAGGACATATTTTCAGTTCTTGAACATTCCTTTTTTTCTGATGAGGCTTAGTTTTGACTGCCATTACTTATATGAGCCAGCATTGTTAGATCATTCCTACATAGAGTGAAGGTTATGACATCTGAGCTGGTGTCGCATTTCTAGTTATCCCAGCTGCTCTTGAGCTCGGACCCTTGAGACAGAAAGACTCCCGCTGGAGACGAATGCATCGATACCGTAGTCATAGGCCGGTCGCTCAGGGAGATTAATTCTACTTTATTCAATCATCTTTGATCCTTGCTGTGCTCTTAGTAAGCCCAAAGAGAGAGAGAGAGAGAGTGTGTGTGTGTGTGACAAACTTTGTATTGTCTGCTTGTGTGTTCTGCTCAGATCTCTTTTGCTGATCTGCTCAAAAGGGCAACTGCATCTTCTAACAAGGTCTTACGCCATATCGCCTTAACTTCTCAAAGCTGGCTTGAAGGGCTTGGATAGTATTTGCAGAACAATCATACTTCTCAGTAGTAGTGTACATCATAAGCTCTTTAAGCCTTAACAAAACACAATTTTGAGAACATCTTCCAAAGAGCTCAGGGGTGCCAAAAGCCCCAATTTTACTCTTCTTTCTTTCTGTCTATATAATTTGGTAAATTGCAAGTTATGATAAATGTGTAGCTCTGAAGTCAAATATGAGATATCTTTAACATGTTTGAGCTAATTTGTTCAAAGAATCAAAACACAAAAACACCAGACATAACTCCCGCTGAATTTACATGTGAGAAGCATAGACTGAATATAAAAGATGGACCTACATGCCTTCTAATGAGCTGTTAGAGGCTGCAGAGTTATGCAACTGTGTGCTTACATGTTAGAAACATAGCTTGCAGAAGAAGCCTTTTAAACTTTTAAGTTGTTTTTGTTTCTTTTTCTGAGGGTTTATTTTATTAGCTTGACATTTTCTACATGCAGCTTTTATGTCGCATGCAGCATGATGTCACCTTTTTTTTTTTTTTTAAATCTTTCTTTAGGTTGACATTTTTTTTTCTTTACTAATTTTAGGGTTAACTTAGCATGCAAATACTTAACATTATTTTAGAAGCATGACTAATCATACAACACTTTATGAAATGCATTTACTTAAGACTGATATTATCTGCTTGTGGATTCATTGGTGTTAGTGTGTTTGTTGTCCAATAAGTAACTTAAAGGTTTGAAAGGATTTGTTTGTGCTTTAAATAGAGAGCTGAAGTCAAGGTATGTCTGACCTATCCTAGCAGTTAGCATTTTTTCCAGAGTAAGCACAGCTGCGCAGACATTTTATGCCTTTATCATGTGGAGACTGCACCATCGAACACAGATATTTTGGTGACCGTTTTTGGTTATCATTTGCCTGCCAGGTGTTTTTTTCCACTCACACAAACTTGTGAATTTATTTGTGTTCAGCAGCCAACACTTAAATATAGATCGTCTGACTTTGTTACTTGCACTTGACACACCTATATGGAATATTTAACAGATCAGTTCATGCTTTGTGTCACTGATGTGAGAGAGGGCATAAAACTGGGAGTGGTAAGTTCACTGTGATGTCAAGTTTCAAAGTTCTGTGAGGTGTTTTTGAGCTGTGACGGGAAGCTCGGGCTGCAGCTGAACAGTAAATGGCTGAAAGTCAGAGCCTGGTTATGTTACTGAAACTTGAATTTGCTTTGCATTCCTAATGACATGAGGCTCATTTATAGGAGTCAGCATAAAAAGATGGTTTTAACCTTCCTGTCCTCTCTGTCTGTTTCACTTCCTGTCTCTACGGCAGGCTTTCATCAACACAGCCAAGGAGATCTATGAGAAGATCCAGGAGGGAGTGTTTGATATCAACAATGAGGTGAGATACTGTGTTCCTCCTGTGTTGGGTTTTTTTTCCTCCCTGAGCCGCCTTCTCTCTTCTTTGTTCTTCTCTTTCCTTCCCCTCTTCTTCCTCAGTGTGGTTTTGCAGCAGTGTGTGTGGTTTGCCATGCTCCCTCTCTTTCAAAAAGAAGGGGAAAAAAAGCCCTCCACTCAGCTTCCTTTGACTGCAACCAAGCAAAACTCCCAGTGTTCCTCCTCTCCTCTGCTCTATTTTCCACACACACTCTCTTCACTTCTTAGTTTGCGCTCTCTCCCTGTCTTAGTCTCCCTGTCTCACTCTCTCTGTCTCTCTCTCGGCATCTTGCCAGCTCATAAATTCCTCACATCCCACAAGGTCTCAGTCATTGGGCAAGAAAACAAACACTCAGCCAGCCAGTCAGACTGGAAGCTGCCCATCCAGCCAAATAGAAAGTTTGTGAACCAGACATTGAGATTCATATCATCATCTTAGTGAAAGACTAAGTGTAAGAAAGGCTAATTTCACATAAAGAGTGCAAAATCCAAACACTCGGAATCCATTCATTAAAATTCAGAGCACTATTATTTATACAGCGTGACGGGAGTGAACTCAAAGTGCTTTCCCAGTGTAGGAAAAAGGATTAACATTCCAAGTATGGAAAAACATACGGAATAGACTGTGACAGCACTGAATAGTGAGTTTAAAAGGAGAAGGATGTATACAGATTCAAATTGGGGGAAAATGGAATAAACAATTACAATAAATAATAAAAATGGCTAACTGTATTAGAAATGCACTGACTGCAATTTTCTTGGCCAATTTGTGTTTTGGTTTTTGTTTTTTTGTGGGGGTTTTTCCTTCTTGTTCTCCCAGAAGTATAAGCTCCCTTGTCACAAGGGGTCACCACAGCGGGTAGCTCCGGATGTTTGATTTGGCAGAGTTTTACACCAGATGCCCTTCCTGACACAACCCCAAAGGGGATTTGTGTCTTCTGCCGATACCGATTTTAGCTGATTCACGTTTTCTATCTATGAGCTCTGACAGCATATACAGACTAAATAATTACATAATATTTTTTTTCTTGATAAAAGAAATCCCTCAATTTTACAGAAAAATGCAAGTTATAGTTACTCATTGTGGTTAAAGTCAGGACCTGTTAACACAAATATCATTGTAGGTTCAAGATCTTTTTCCACATTATTAAACATATTTAGTTATAAACTTAAACATGACACAAGCTTTTGTAACATCCACAGTTGATAATACTGCCTACAATGCTCTGATTGGCTGTGATAATAATGCAACCCCATGATGAATCTCTGAAGGTGAATCTCCATCGAGAGGCTAATATCAAGTTCACTGTGGACGTGCACCAAGTTGGCTATCCAGTCCAGATGGTTATCTCCAAATTGTGAAGCACATAAATGTGTTTCCTGTAGTCACATGATGTAAGTCATGTAATGGTTCTCAAACACACACACACACATATGCAGAGTGCCAGAGTTTGGTGCCTGTCAGGCTCGCCAGCCCTCAAGTACAGGCAGTGGGCAGGCAGAGCTGGAGGAAGCCAGCCACAGAGTGTTTTTGTTATTAGTAACAGTAAGACGGAGCGAAGGCAGGCCGGCCGGCCAAACCACATCAGCTGACTGGCTGCGAGGGAGAGCGAGAGAGAGGGAAGCCCCACCAGAAATGTTGGCAGTCACTATGAGAAAACACACACTCACTCTCACACACACATGGCCTTAGCTCAATAAATGTGATTTAAAGGCATACAGGGTTTCCCAGAGGCACTACTGCTACTGAATGTAGGAGGGGGGGTTACGGTGAGAGGAGGAGATAAATATATACAGAGGCAGAGAGCGAGGGAGGCTGAGACTGTGCTACAGCCACACAGAGAGAGACATGATGAAACACAGAGGGAAAGTGCGCACTACAGTACAGAGAGAGGGAGGGAGAGATGAAAGTGTCTCCCTACCACCCACCTGCCTCTCTTTTTCCTCGTTTCTTTTCTTTTACAAGTGCTTTTCTTTTTTTCCCCCAGCGTCCTTGAGTGCTGCTGGTGTTTCCTTTTCTTTTGTGCTACGCAGCAGCACCTGTTGCTTCCTCTGTGATGAGATCTAATAGGAGCTCCCACAGGCACGGTTCAGTGTTAATCTCACCATGAAAGCTATAACACAGTCATTCTGAGGTGGCTTTATTTAGTCCAATACTGCGATTGCACTTTTTTGTTATAGCTGGGCCTGTTTTTCCATTTCATTGAGCTATACAGTATATGACTGTTTTTGTGTTTTAAAAAAACGAAAAGAGAAGAAATCTATGATGCAAATTCGATTTTTGTTAATCTAACTGTGTCTAGACACCGATAGTGATCCTACAGTTTCATTGTACATGTACAATGACAATAAAGGGCTATTCTATTCTGTAACATTAGCTACACTGTGAATGATGCTATGATGCTATTAGTTGGATGAATAAAGTGGACATCAAGGCATTGGTTTGAAGCCTTATCCTGTTAAACATACTTCACCACGGGACTACATTCAGACCCAAAAAAGTTTTCTGGTTAACTTTGTTACTGCCGACAGTTGCCAGCTTGCATAGCTCACTGAGCTCAGCTGCATGTTCACACGCCGCCTTCTCCTAGCTTTGGCACACCTGTTGTTTGATAGGGGCCTGGTCCCACTATGGGCACAGTGAGAGACATCGAAAAGTCTGCGAAGGAGTGTTTGCTTAAACTCTCTTACAGGAATTTAAAGCTGTCACCTGAATGTTGCAGTAACCTGAACCTTTAAGAATAATATAAACTGGTCTGCCTTGTTTTACGTGACATCTTACAGACTGGAAAATGTCACAGGTAACTGGGTAAAGTGGTACCAGGACCAACACTGTCATGTCTCCGAAATGGCAAATAGGTCAATAAAATGGGTAACAACAACAGCAAACAAAAAAAAGGACAAAAATCCCTGCTTATTTTAAAATATATTTCCTAATAGTGCCGATAGAAATACCTGCTCTTACCTTCCAAACTGTGCTGTTTACTTTGTTGGACATCAGCTGTTGCTTTTCGTCCCTCCCCTCCAGACTCCAGGTTCAGTTAGTAATTGCTTCAGCACTTTTCTACTCTGAGCACTTAAAGACTCAAAGATGAATTGATGCTGTGGTCTCTCACGCTGTCAATGCCTCTTTCATGGGACACTTTATGTTCTACTCATGTCTGATTATTTTTATAGCTGCAACAAAAGCACTGTGCGCTAGGGCTGGGCCATATCATACCGTTCACAGTAATACCGGTATAACGTTGGGCAACAATAAGAAAATGAAATATCGCGATAGAATATGGGTAAAACGCGTAAAAGTGCCTTTGTTTTTGTACGCACATGGCGTTTTTCCACCATGCTTTTTCGCATGGTGGTGACAGAGAATGAGAAGGGCGAAAGCGGATCGTTGAATGAAACGATGAACCAGAACTGGTTTGTAAAAATGCTGCAACTTCAGTGGTGTGGAACTGGTTTAGCTTTCGTCCGTCAGATACACAACAAAGCACTATTTTTGGTAGCGCATGCTAGCGGGCCGTCGTTATTACCGTGTTGTTTGGAAAATACGGCACACTTAAAATCAATCCTTTGATTTTTCTGAAAATCGACAGTGCCCCTTATAATCCCGTGTGCCTTATGTATGAACTCTGGTTGTGTTTACTGACCTCGAAACGATTTTATGTGGCGCTCGAAAATCTGTCAAATGTTTTAGTACGACTTTGCTAAGCTACGAAGCCGCACCGCTTGATGGATTGTCGGAGCATTACAGCTATCGTAGGCAGCCTCGCGGAGTGATACGTACTGTGCTTCAACATAATATTACCGTATTGTGTGTGTATAACTCTTTTTAAGTTTTGTGGATATTATACATGGTTATGCTGAGGATATGTCGGCCAGTTTCCACTGGAAATGCCTTTTGGTTAAACTGTCAGCGAGGAATTTGCACTGTTAAATTTTTATATAACTTTAATGCACATAAAAAACAGCTGCTTGTTTAAGTGAAAATACATTGATGGGTTTTTTGCACTAATAAAGTTGTGGAGTTGTAAAGTATTTTGTCTAGTGTCAATTATATCGTCAGTTATATCGTTATTGCAAATTTTCAAATGTATATCGTGATAAATATTTTTGGTCATTTCGCCCTGCTCTACTGTGTGCTTGGCTGAAAGGTGATGTCTGTGGCCTGATTTTGACTATATTTACAAGTTAAATGGTCACTCAAAGAAAGACAGAGGTGTCTTTACTTTCTTCTGCCACACTGCGCACTGCTGCTCTCACTCTGAAGCCTCACTGATAAACACAGCAAACACTGTGGTGCTAGATACCACTGTGAAGTAGGAAACTTTATGTGGATTTTATTTAGCTGTGGGCTAAAATCCACTAATATGGTTTGACAAAGGAGACGCAGTACAGTGTTTTCACATGCTGAACAAGCAGAGTTCCCAATTCTCAAAAATTAAAATCCAGTGCCTGCCCAAGCGATGACTATCAGAATCACTGAATATTTGGCTAAATCATTAGTGGATTTACAACCATGACTTATTATTCATGCTTGCAAATTAGTTTGTGATTATTTTAGTGAATCCAACTTTTGTATAGGAACAGGTCTGTGCTATGTGTGAGAAGAGGTAGTGAGTAAAACACTAAAAATAGTCCATCTAGTATTTAAATTGGATGTAGAGTCATGGTTCTCATGTTTTATGTAGACCGGAGAGAAAATAAGTGACCAGCTTGAACTAAACAGACAGGTGTCAGTATGAAATGTACAAAGAAATAATGAGGCCTCCCACAAGCATGTAATGGTGACATGGAGGCTTTATTCTGTTCTTGTTCAGATGAGATTTTTTATTTACCTTTGGTCTCTTTGTGTTTGTGTCCACCCAGGCTAACGGTATTAAGATTGGACCCCAGCATCCCACCACCAACTCCACACTGTCCAATACCCAGGGAGGCCACCAGGCTGGAGGGGGCTGCTGCTGAAGCCCCAGAACGCGCCTCCTTAACCTCCAGCCTCAACCCTTCCTCCTCCTCGCCTGCTCCGACCCTCTTGCATTTCTACAGAAATGTCCAGGCTCTCTTAACAGTTTAACCTCTCTCTCTCTCTCTGTCTCTCTCCTGCTGCATTTTTTTCGCTGCATCTCATCTCCCCCGAGTCTCTTAACCATTTTCATGAGGTCTAGGAGCTGCACCCCAACCAGTCATCCTGCAGGTTTACGAGGACAGAGTCCGCCTCACCTGCAGATGTGCCCACCTAATTTGTAGTTTTTCCTCAGTAGATTTTGGTTAGACACCTATCGGAGTGTTATTCCAGCAGTTCCTCTGAATTCTTTTGGGTGTTGTTGGGATGATTCAGTGCCGCAGGATCGCAAAGCTCTGCGGTGAGTTGACTTTGTCAAGATGGAGACATGACCGAGGGTAGACGTGAAACACTCTTAACTGGCTGGTTATATGGAATAAAGCGGGCGCTGTGTTTTGTCTATACACACATCTGTACATGTTTTTAAAGACCGTGTTGATAGCAGGACATGTTTCAACACGCTGAGTCAGTTTTCATTCTGTGCCTGTGTGTATAGGGATGATACAAGTATTCCACTGTCAGTCTGTGAGGTGGGGGAGGCTCCAAGTCGTTCTGTATTTTGTCCATAAAAAAATGTGCAAATCATGTCCTTTTTGTCCTTCCTTTTCCCTGCTTTTTGTCCTTGTTCTCTCTCTGTCCTTGTGCCCTTTTTGTTCATTTGCAGATGATTTGTATTACTGAACACTAAAAACTGCTTACAGTGTTTTAAACCACATGGAGAGAGAATAAAAGACCAAACTGTTGAGCGTGAACACGGATTCTTTGGGAGAGATGTAAAAAAAAGAAGAAAAGAAAAACAGGAAAGTTGAAATGATAAAGGGATGTTGAGAGCAGTGGTTACCATGATGAAGTTATGAAGTTTTAGGAAAAATGAATTGGCAATTTAGGATTTTGGGGGGTTTCTTATTATTTTTCTATATTTATCAGGCGCTTTTTTTTTTGTTTTTTTTTTGTGTGTGTGTGTATATATATAGATCTTTAGATTTCTGTGGCTTTTTTGAGCTGAAGCTTGGCATGTTGTTGTGGTCTAGTTATTTCTACACCATGCGATGGAATAAAAGAGCCTTCAAGCAGCTTTTTAGCGTTTTAAACAATTCTCATTTAAACCCAAAGGTACCGAGCTGCCCTGTTATAT
Source organism: Haplochromis burtoni (assembly GCF_018398535.1). Taxonomy (NCBI): domain Eukaryota; kingdom Metazoa; phylum Chordata; class Actinopteri; order Cichliformes; family Cichlidae; genus Haplochromis; species Haplochromis burtoni. The sequence continues at coordinate 747,238 of NW_024582604.1, forward strand.
TAGGGTCGATGGTGTCCTTTCTTTTAAATGACAAGTATGAATGATAACAAGCTGTTAACAGGGGTGCGCAGAGGCATTCACAGTCCCTGGTGGAGAACGGACTCCAGCTGCAAATGTCAAAGTGAGCTAAGATTTCCACCCAGAGTTAGCCTGCAGATATATAATGTATACTGTTTAGAGCTTGATCGATGGCTGCTGCAATGTTTTTTTTGTTTTGTTTTGGGGTTTTTTTTTGGCTTCAAGATCCCAGATGGAATGGCACCGTTTTACTGTTATGATCATGCTGTACTGCTTCAGTCGTTCACTCCTTTCCCCTCTTTCTCAAACTGTTTGGTAACAATACCACTCTACCAGTTTTTAATGCCAAATGATCGTGTTTACCTGTGTTTCTCATCAAACAAAGGATGAAGAAAAAACAAATCTGACCCAAAATCAGCTGTCTGCCTTAACTCCACCCCCCTGAGAGATTTGGACAGCTGCTAAAAAGAGCAACCCTTTTATCTGCAGATAGGCATTTGACCACTAATTAGCTAGAGTCACATACACAGTGAGAGAGACGTGCACATTTAGAGACCGTGATATGACTTGGAGAGAAGCCCAGTTTGAATCGGGGCATTTAAAATGAATCTAAACCCACATTTAGGTTTTTGTTTTTCTTCTTCGCTTCTCGTCCACCCTGCACACACACGCACCCACAAATTCATATGTATGCAAAGGTAGATGGTGCATACATATATTCCCTTCTATCTAACCTCGCTGTGTTTGCTCTCCTGGCTAACCGTACAACTGTTTTGGGTTTCACGGCAGTGCGAGTGAATCTGTGTTCTTATTTTACTTTCTTTTTTAAAGTACTAGATATATTCAGACAGTTATTAATCTTCTTCTGATGATGAATATTCTTTGTAAAGCAACATGTAGTGTGTGTGTGGGTGTGTGGGTGTGTGTGTGTGTGTGGACCCAGAGGGGTTACAGGGGGAGGATCAAGCCAAACCTACCTGATGCGTCTATCTGCCTACTTACCAATCTATCTATCTTATCTATGTGGCCCTCCTCTCACTCTTCCCTCTTCTACCTGCCTCTCCTCCCCTTCCCCTCAACGTTATTTGCTGTGTTTGTTCTCTGGAAAAAAGAAAACCTTGAAAAAAAGAAGGGGAAAAAAAGAAAATGCTATCACAATAAACTATAATAAAACATTCTAAACTCTAAAAATGTCATTTTGATGGTTATGTGGAGATGGAAAAATACAGTGTTAAAAAAAAGTTGTATTTTCTATCATTTTATTTTATTTTCGAGTGCCACTTCTCACTGATAAGTCGTACTGCGTCCACATTTTGTTTCTCTGTGTCTGATTTATCCATTAAACTGAGCAAGCAGGGACGTTTGCACCCTTGGATCTGTGCTGTTTGACCTTGAGGCATCATGGAGGGTTGGTCCAATCCAGGGCCACTTAAAAAATAAGACTACATACATGTGTGACTTTTATATCGGAGTCCTCAGACTATCTTAGCAAATAACACGCACATTTAATATTTAGGTACTTTGTAAGTTTCACATTTTTACTCTATTCTACACCAGCATCAGTTAGCATGCATAGTTCAGCTATAGCAAGAAGGGAGAGGATCATGGTGGCAGGTTCGTGAAGAAAAGATGCCATTCGTATTCTCCATATGGGTTTTCATTATGAGTCATAATGTAACCGTACAAAGTAGTTATGTGAAACCTGGTTTCTCATAGAAACTACAAGGCTGCGTGATATCAAGCTTATTTTATTTAACTGAAGCATTTCACTCACAGAAGAACCGTTCTGCCTGCAGTCTTCTAAATTGAAACGGCAATGTCTGTGATTGGTGGAGGTTAGCGCCACCATTGAATGATTTAAACCTGCAAACAGGTTGCTGACACTTGTTTTGTGGGACTGTAGTTGTGTGTAGGCCTACATCAACGGGTTTTCAACCTAAGCAAACAAGCTCCCGTCCACTGGAGATCGTATGCTGATTGGTTGACAAGTGGGCCGGAACAAGGAAGAGTGTGACACTGCTCTGTGTGTTACCATGAACACGACTAGTGTGAACAAAAACGTTGAAGATCAAAATTATTTCAAACAATTATTACACATCAATGTGATCATGAAAAGGACAAGAAGGAGAATGATTCTAGTCCTGTTATTCAGAAATAGTCATGGCTAGCTTATAATTGAGTTACACTCAGGAGGTAGATGTACAGTAAGCTATATAACAAACATGCACAAAGCAGCTACAAAAGGGTTTCAAGTTTTGGTAATGGATTCCTAACAAGTCACTTTTCTCAGTCAGCAGCATTACTAGTATATTATTACAAGAATCATCACTCAGCGTGCATGAGCCCAATGTCAGACTCCTTCATTTACAGGAATACAGAACATGTTTGGGACATTAGTGTAAGTTAACTCATTAGAAAAAAAAACTACCAAGGTTAGCTGCTAATATTTAACAAAATACATGAAATAGCACAGGCGGGGGGGAAAGTGCTGACATCAGGATAATGAGTCGTAAGGGTGTGTGAGTGCATGAGTGGATAGCATGGTGTTGAATGCATTGCGTGACATGAAACAAAGATGCACGTGAAAGAAGAACTCCCAAAGGTCTGAGGAAAGGTTGGGTTTTATTGGGGAAATACTGGGCCGCTGCTTCTTCAATTAACCTGATGAATCTGCTCCACCCATCTACTACAGCGGAAAACAGAACATTCAGACAAGTTAGGCAAGCAAGCAGTCATCGCACTGACAGCCGATGATGACGTACAACTGATAAGACTCATTATCCTAACCAACAAATAAAAAATTCAGAGAATAGTCCCTATTGCACATCAAAAAAAATCCATATTTAATTTGGGTTTTTCTCTACCTGAAAGCCACCTCATGGATCTCTACCTCACTTCCTTGCTGTTTTTAGATTGCTCCCTGGGAGTCTCTTTCTGCCACAAAGCAAAACCTGCAGCAATTCCAGGATGCAGGGTTTCATAATCCATATCATTCACTTTACCTGATAGTAGCTGTAACATGATGGCTGACTGGTGACAGATATGGGATCATGAAACACAACAGAAAATTAGAAGATGGACCCAAAGTTGGGCAACACTGTGTTCTCCTCATTTGTCACAACACGGTTATTTTAACTGGATTGTGCCATGTTCATTATCTCCAGTAGTGACAGGATATTTAATAATTAAGCCTGCCCCAGTCAGCACTTTTCAGTGTCCATCTGTTTGGAATCTTAAGGGACACTTGGGAAATACATCATGCAAGTGGGCACCTGACTGCCAGTTGGGCTGCAGGTGTAGTGCCTGAGTCAGAAAGTATGCAGTTTACTTTTCACCCAATGATGGTGTAAAATCCAAAGCCATGATTAACCAAAAGGCACCAGATTTCATCTTAAGAGTGGTAAGTGCTTCTGCAGTACGTGTGAACGTCACATTGGGATGTAAGGGAAACTTACATCATCAGGATCAGTGAACAGTGTGTGCAAACCACATTGCTATACATGGTACACTTATGTGACCTGTGATGTATTGTTTATTTAAGCAAATGGTGAAACATTCATACATCCTGTTCTCCAAGCTTTATGCCAATGGCAGTTGAACCATTGTCAGCAATAATCACTCTTCCTTTATAATAGTGAGGTTTTTACATGCTGCAGCTGATTGGGTAATACCTCTGACGCACCCACCACACAGAATAAACCCTCCTCAAGTCCACACCCTTACACACTTTAAAGGAGCCATCCCTCATGTTCAAGGATTCAGCGGTTTTTGTTTTTCATTCCAGCGCATGTTTTCAGATGAGGTGAAATTTTATTCTTCATTAAGGTCACATTAGTATTTGGGGGAGTGGGGCTGCATTGCAAAGTATCCTAATCTCCTTTGATAATTCCTAGTTTTGGAAGGGGCAACAGTGAAGATGTTGGTTTGGAGAAAATTGTAAAAAAAAAAAATTTATTTCAGAAATAAAGTTATAGTCTTTCAGCATATAATTAAAAAGCATAATTGTAAAATGTGTACTGCGTACTGTCTCAAAATTACCCTGAAGGTACTTGTATTAGTTTTAAAAAAGGTCGTTAGTTATTTGTTTCTAGTTGTTCTGCTGTACCGATTTGGAAGTGCTCTTTGAAGTCTTGAGCTAGTTTGGTTAAAATGTAACCAATATCAATAGGACAATCTCAGAAAATATTCAATTTGGAATGGGCCTTTTTTTAAAAAAGATAAGATGTTTTCCTGGTATTATTGTCAAATAAATTATTTTAAAATTCCTGTTTTGCTGTGCATTTTTGTCCCAGCTTTTTTTTTGAGAAATGGGATTGTAGATGTCCAAGGTCAAACAGGCTTTGAGAATATTATGTATTTCACACAGAAATAATTCTTCCCTACACAACACTGCACATGTGGTAAATGGTGCGAAGACAGAGAGAAAAAAGTAATTTGTCACTCATAACCTCCTAATGAGCTACATTATTTTCATCCCACACACCTATTTATACTCATATACCCAGATCAGCTCAGATTTGTTTCTGATGCTACTTTTGTTCCTTAAAGTGATTCTCCTCTGTGCTTCACTCTGGCATTTACTGGGCTGCTAGTATACCTTGTTTTAATGCTTTATAACAGCCATCATTCACCTCCAAGCCTGAATCAACTAATAATATAAAAATATCTCTGCGGCAAAAATGAACTTGAACTTTCTTTCCTAAATTTACCCCCAAAATAAGTCCTTTTCATCCCAACAACTTCATTCATGTTCTACCTTTCCTTAGTTCAGTTCAGGAAATCTTTATTAATGTAAAAGAAAACACAAAATCAAATTCCCGTCTTATTTTATATCGTCATTTAAGTGGGGGGCAAATGTATGTGTAAGGCGTGCTCTGCTTCTCCCCTGAAATCCACATTTATGGCTGTGACTATATTAACCACAGACACCGTGTTCACGGTGACTCAAGCAACTTTCAAGTCTCTGCATGTTGAATTTCAAAATGTACTGAGAGGAAGCCTGAAAGGAAGGTGAAGTATGTTCAGATATCTCTGGAAATCAGCCAGCAGAGTGCAAAACATGTAGAATATATACAAAATGGGTGATGAAGGACAGACTAGGGGAAGAAAAAACAGCATATATGTGTGGAAATTAATTTAGAAGCTGTGTTTTCTGGTGAACAAAGTACAGCGTGTTCTCTGCAGTTTTGCTGAATGCGACTTCCAAACTATGTCAGCATGTTAGGGACTTTGTGACCTTTTAACCAGAAAGGTGGAAGTTGTAGAGATTGGAGACCTAAGAAAGTGCATTTACATGAATAAGTGTCTGTGTGTGAGCATGTGTGCTTCTCTACTGAGGACTAGATTGTTATGATAAGCAAATTACAAGTTGTTGCCACATTACTGCTGGTTCCTCATATTTTAGGTCATTTGCTGGCTTAAAATAAAAGTACCATGTAATACAAACAGGGTGGTCTCCTGCACTTGACTGAGTGTGGTGAGTTTCTTTTAATCTCCTATAGAGCCGTGCATCATTAAAACACCATGAAATCCTCTGCAATAGGTCTTGGCTGCTAGGGGATTCCCATGATGCATTGAGTCTTCAGTCACCTTTTTCATTCACCAAGTGTTTATAGGGAGGTCCTTTTCCATTAGGTGGAGAGCAGCTAAAAAAATATAAATAAATGAATGGGTACGGGAGCCAAGAAGTTCAAAACTCATTTAGAAAATGCATTAAATAACATTGAGTTACAATATATGCACAGGTGCAGCAGTCTTGAAATGGATGTTCTAGCACCAACCATCACAGAAATCCCTCTTTTCACTGGTTGTGTCTCGCTGAAAAAGGCCTTCTTACTGCATACAACTCCTCCGCCATATCCGTCAACCGGTTCTACGGACAATTACAGGGCCAGTCTCTTTGGAGTCTGTCTGGTTTCTCGATCCCGTTGGTCTGCCGAAGCTCTGCAGTCATCATGCTTGTGCCAGTTGTGTACATGCTCCATGACTCCTCTCCTCTGACTGCTCTCACCTCTCTACTTTTATGCAGCGTGAGCAGGTCTGGAGAATTCCTTTGATAAGGTGTGGGTTGGAAGTAAAAAAATACTTCGAGATAAAAGCATGCAAAATATATTCAAACATGTATAAAACCATACTATAACACCAAACCAATAAAAGACAGAACAAAGCATTAAAACTACTTCTTCCCCAAAACACATACACGTCTGCATTTAATTATTAGTTATACTGGCTTTCTTCAGAGCATGTTTTTGTCCTGTCTTCCTCCCCTAACTCTACGCCTGGTTCTGCTGGAGGTTTCTTCCTGTTAAAAGGGAGTTTTTCCTTCCCACTGTGGCCAAAGCGCTTGCTCATAGAGGTCATCTGATGGTTGAGTTTTCTCTGTTTTCTTTGTATTATTGAAGGATGTTTACCTTACAATATAAAGCACCTCGAGGCGACTGCTGTCGTGATTCGGCACTATATGAATAAAACTGAATTGAATTGAACTCTTAGCATGTCCCTGCTGCAACTTGCAGTCTTTTATTGCAATCAAAGTTTTTATTATCTAATATGTGCATGATTGTTTCAAGAGATTGGATGCTTTATAAAATGTAAGAATATAATAGTCCTTGTTTATCATGTAGAAAGAGCAGCCCAAATGTTTTCCCCACATGTACTACAATTACTAAACTTTCTAGACATCGCCTCATCAGGCATTAAACATTAACCCGCCAGCTCCATGTTACAAATTTAGCATCTGGCATATCTGATTGCACTCATGTGAGAACAGAACAGGTAACTCTCTGGTAAGTTCACGCTGAATGAGCGCACGTCATGTGTCCTGCCCACTGTGTGCTGTACCCAGGCAGCACCCACTCCTAGACCAAATACAGTATTTTCAGTAGTTCTAACATATCTGAGGATGGCTCTTGTCACACACTACATGTCAACTTATCAATGATCAAGAAAATAATACCCAATTCAGAATACAGGCAACAGAATAGTCTGATCCTAAAGACATGTGGTGTTGGGGCCGGGCATTAAAATGGATGTTTTTAAACCTATTTACTGTCACAATATCTGAAACACTTTGGAATTCCTGACAAAAAGGCTAACATATAAGATGCTGATTTTCCCTTTTCACTGATTTGATGAAGTAATACAGAAAGACAACTTGCACTGCCTTCTTGGTGGGACCCATCAACAAGTGCAGTTTTGTGAGGCTTTCTCCAAATCAGTGTCATACCAACAACTCCTTGATGCTCAGTCACAAATAGATGTTCAGTCTATCATGGCCTCTGGACAACAGGTTATGTGTATTCATGAAATCTGACTGTCTGATTGTGCAGTGAGAGCTAAGATAAGATAAAATAATATAAGAAAAGATAAGATAAGAAAACTTATAGTTTGTTTATCCCAGATTTGGGAAATTGTGAGATGCTATCTTTAGCTTTATCGCCAATTAAACACCAGACTCTGGTACAGCAGTAGACTCAAGACAGACAAACAAGATGCAGCAGGAAAACACACACACACGTTTTGCTTTTCATTACAATTATAGAGATATATGTTCGATAATGTGCAGCTCAAAGACTATTTCAAATGATTTCATACTGTTGGATGTCAGTCCTGATTCACACATATGCACAATCGTGGACATTAAGTCTGTTTGATCTGGTGACTGAATAGTATCTAACAAAGCATGCAATAGATTGTGGCCTGTCTACAGTTATCTGTATCACTCTTATCCAATGGATGATCGTGTCCCTAATCAATAGTTTGTGAGTCCCTGATGTGTAAAATATGAGGAGCATTTGCTTGCCTAGATCCCTCACCCAGAACAGGGAGATGAAGAAGTTGTGAATGTGTAAAAATAATATAAATAAGTCTGTAAAGATTACAGCAATACACATATACATTCAGGTATTTTTCTAACTTACACCTTCACCTAAATATTATATAAATGATTAGACGAATTTAAAGTTGTTCACAATGATAAACATTAGGGCACATACCCCAAAACCTTCAAATTTTTTTTAGAATCTTATCTTAGGTTTCTAACCGAGTTTATGCTTTCCATTGTTTGTTTGTTTTAAATAAAAATGCATTTAAAATATATATTTAAAAATACGCCTAATTTCTACGGTTTTATTCAGAAGCTCCTTTTCTAAATGACGCCCCAGTTATTTTTTTCCATCCCCTAATGAGAACTTACGGGCACGGCCGGGTCAGTGACCGCGCACGCTGCCTGTTTATCTGTATGAGAGGTCCTCGGGAGCGCGCCCCCCCTGGCCGAGGAAGGTGAGCGAGTGTCTGGAGGGGAGGACTCGGGAGCGCGACCAGCCGAGGGATCGATCGGATTAAACTCGATTTGAGTGAAATTAACACAAAGGAGAGAAGAGCAACGCACAGTAGTCGGCGAGGTCGCGGATGCGAGATACGCCGGAGAAATAATTCATGAAAAACACGAAACTTGAACTTTTTTCCCTCTGTTTATTTATATTTCAAACTGAAAAGGACCACCGTGGATTTTTTTCAAGCAAGCGGAGATACTAACCCTACTAACGAGGAGTTGATTTGATAAAGAGCCCGAAGTGACCGAGCTTGTTGGGTAAGCTAACAAATGTCCCTTTTCACTGAGTGCATTTAAGAAAAAAATCGAACAGATTTTGGCACAAGTGCAATGCTTCCATAATAACACAGGGTCCTGAATTAAAATCGTTTATATTCTTTCTGAATAGCAAGTTTTCCATACTTTTTCAGCACAATCGGACTCTTTAATCCGCCCAGTGAGTTGTGGTTTTTAGACCGACGAGCATTTCTTTCAGGGCAAACTCGCGGGGAAGGTTCTGTTTTAGACTGCAGGTTTATTTCGCATCTGTTTTATTTTTTTCTTTCAGTAGAAAGTCATTGAAGGTCCGTGTAGCTGCCATGCCGACATGCTAACAATAGCAAGTTTAGCTTTGCCACCCGCAGCATCGCTCACTCACACAGACGCACAACAGTCCCATTAGTTAGTTGAAAAGTGGAAAGAAAAATGTCCAGCACAATACTGAGAGCCTCGTAGTTTCTGAGTCAGTTCCTCAGACAACTTATCGTCCTGTGTAATATAAAACTTGAACTTAGTTCATTTTTAAAGTGTGAGTGTTAGCCCTGTTAGCTAATTGTGTTGAAGCTTCTAGGAGACACGAGGTGGCTCGAGCGTAGAGGTGAGTCACTAGCCGACTGAATGAGCGGAGCACCGAGGGAGATTCCCAGCGGAGAATACTTGGCAGAAATCTCCAAAAACGCCGCACACTGGCTCAATTGCACCATTTAACAATGAAAGTATAAATAATAGTTTGATTTCAATAGAATTGTAGTGTTTTGTGGTTAAGGGGACAGTGTTAAGAATGTGTAGTAGTCGGTAGTTTTATTGGACGAAAGGGACAGAGCAGTGGAGGAGAGGAGGGGGGAAGCTGTGAGGCCAGGCGGTCATTCCATACAACCGTGTTTTTCTTGTTGTTTTTACCATGCCTTGTGTTATCAAAACACTTTGGAATGTGCTGAAAAAATTGACCTACTCGTGTACAGTTTTGGAGTGGCGGAGAAAGTATTTTACTTTAACAAAAAAAACGAGATGAGCGAATCGTTCCCTGGTCCGAAACGACGTGCGAAATACCGCTGATAGGCTAATTAGCTTTGCTAGCCGCTGGAGGTTGGCCCAGCGCTAGGACACAGAAGTTCAGCTAGCCTGCTAGCCAGCTCTCATCCTCATTGTGTACGGGCAAAGACCACTTATTAGCCCCCCCGGGCTAGCTACTAACCTGCTCGAAACGGTTATCGATCAGTGCATAGCTCTTGGGCAAGGGAATTAACTTTGCTTCTTTTTTCACTTCACTTTTTGACGAGGTAAAAATGCAAAGTTACATTACAGATCCTCCTTAGGTCTTTCCGCCTTTCGGCTTTTGTTAGGAGCACTTGTTTGTTGTGTTACATTGTATCCGGCGACCGAAGTTTGGTTACACTTACGACTACACTTGTTACTCGATGTGGAAGGGGAAAAAGGCAGTCCTAAACACCTGCCCTTGTAATTCCACTGATACATCTTTACCATATACTAAAACCGTATTTTTTTCTTTGTACAGTCTTAACTTAATTGCGTGTGTTTCTTGCGCTATCCTGTTCTCTTTCCCCATTATGTGTTCTGTAATCGGCCAACTTGCATAATGGTCACCCTGCCGCTCTCACGCAACTCTGGCACTAAATCTCTGGAAAATAACCGAGCTTGGTCCCCCCTCAGAAACACGCGCTCGTTTTCTATTCGTTTTTACTTTGTGGTTTTAGTCAGTGCGACACATTTCAGTAGATTTGTGCTGGGTCTTTATGTTTTTTCCTCCCGTTTCCCATAGAGGCAGGAGCTGCTATACCCCCACCACTACCACCTTGTGTCTTTGAGCCAAGATGGCAGCTAGTCATGTTTAGCGGGCCACAGAGGGAGAGATAAGAGGCCCTGACCACACACACACACACACACACACACAACAGATGCTCAGCACTATTTGGTCTCTCTCCCCTCTCTCTCACTGCCCTTTTTTTGTGGTAAAATTTGAGCCCCCCTCCCAGCTGCAAGGCTGACTTAGTTTGCTAGAGACAGTTAGTCTTGGCTAACCTGAGACTTTTACATAAAGTTAGATTCCCCTCCCTTTGACAATGTGTGCAGAGGTGAATGTTTTAATTTTGCACATATTTAGATTGATTTACTAAAGTAGACACAATGGTTGTTATTTTTTTAGAGTAGCCCTCCCCCC
>NW_024582604.1:758044-815979 GCF_018398535.1 Haplochromis burtoni
TAAATAGTTCTGACTTAAGTTTGAAGTATGTGGAAGTCATGCTGATTACCCTCGAGTTGTCTTAATTTTGGCTGGTGAGTGTGCATTATTCACTCAAAGAGCCAAATAATACAGCCATTAACATTTGAAACTTTATGAAGCAAGTTGCCGGTAAATCTGTTTGTCGCGTTGTCATAAACTCTTTGTTCCACTAAAAACACAAAGCAGAATCTGCCCTCTTGTCTCATTTTTAACTCTAAAAGATGGGGATTCTGTGAGATTGAGGAGTTTTTCCTGTTTCCTATTTTTGGTGGTGGTCCCAGCATGGCCACATCTAGGGAAATCCCTGCCACCTTACAGTGGGGCTAAGATTGGGGCATACACCACACATACAGTGAAATGCAATTTTAAGATAGCTCTGCTCAGAATGATGCAATCAAATTTCCGTGCTTATAGCTGTACACTGATGCTCATTGTCACCATGTATGCCCTCCCCCATTATCTATATTCAGTGATTTTTAATGAACATCTGTCTGTGCAACTTTACCCTGATCCATTATTTTAACTTTGACACTTTCTTTGGAGCAGGTGCCCATCAGTTTGTCATGATTTTGAATAAGCCTACTCCTTGTTGTTGTGGTCTATGAATCATTAGTGTGGTCAGTGTTGGTTATCTGGACATTTCACTTTTGGTGTGCAGTCATCTGATGACCTTTTCACCAGCTCTTGCTACTTTCATGCTGTGAAGAATAGTTCAGATTAATATGGCTAAACTTACACAAGTGTACGCAAAAATGACAGACGAGGGGAAACTAAAGACAAACGAGAGGAGAAATCAGAAGTAAACTTGTTGGCATGTGGGAGAACACTGACATTTTTGTATTATGCTGGTTAAAGTGACATTTGTTAACATGTTGGGCCTTCCTCTCTCAGTTTAATGTACACATGATTATTGAGAGGATGGGAAATCTGGATGTAACAAGTTCATAATTTCTCAGCCTCATTTCTCAAAATGCTAAAAAGCAACTTTAATATCAAAGGCGCATTTTCACTTTCAGCGTTGCACCTACTGCCCCGAAGTGATTTTTGTGTCTGACTTAATGCATTAGCACCCACTCTCTTGGTCTGTCGAAGTGTTGAAGTTATCTTACACACTCAGTGGGGTTAACAGTGCAAATAAAGTATTGACCACAAAAAGGAAGTGCTAGATTCTTGCCTGTGTTGCAATTAAATCTGAGTGCGAAGCAGAGTGACTTGTCTGGAGGGTGATCTTGATTTGGCACGTGGGGTGCTCTTCAGTGGTTAGGCTCTTTAAAAGCTCTGTAAATGCATTTTAGTGTGAACGTTCCTCCCTGTCTTGATTTGTGTTCACCTGCCTGCAGGTTGGCCAGGTGATCTATGAAGCTGCCTCTGCAGACTCACTCGTCCCACACTCACAGACTCCCACTGTAACCAGTATCTGGTTTATCTAAGCCTCTTTTCCACTAGTACTGCCTCGACTCTACTCGGTTTTTGGTTGTTTTCCACTTCAGTAGAGTACCACCTAACGTGGTCTATGCAGCTGAAAGTTCCAAGATGCCATTTGTCACATTTTCCGATCTACTCAGCTCACTTGGAACCCCAGCAAAGCAGGTACTAAAAAAGTACCTGGTACCAGGTAATACTACCAAATGGAAAACCACAATAGCTGACTAGGTACTAGTGAGAAAGGGCTCCTAGTGAACTGAAAATGTTTTAAGGGACTCACTGGAGAGGCAGCCGAATGACAGAAAGGACCAGGCCAGCTTGAAGGTAGGGAAACATCAGATAGCGTGGGCTTAGCTGGTTAGCAGCACCTGAACTTTAAAAACAGAATACTTCATAAATAAATTATAGTGAGATACAAAAACACAGATTTCAAACAGAAGATGGAATGGTGTGCAGAGAATAGTATTAAGTAGACCAGCATCATAAAAGAGATGTTTTAGTGGGAGATATGCAAATCACTCCAGTTGGTCAGCACTTTCAGAATAAAATCAGTAAAAAGTGGAAGCAGAAATTTGTCATTTGCCACCTTTAGTCCTGAGATAAGTTGTAATGCCCCAGCTGATGTTTTTCTGGACAGTAGTGTTAAATGGAATAATAATGAGAAATCAAAAAGAAAATTGTTACATTATTTTAAGAGAGCTGACTTGCAGTTAGTAAACAATGGGTCCTGAAACCTTCTAAAATGTTTCTTCTGGATTTTAACCTATGCTCGCAGGAGACGCTCCATGAGGAGCTAGTCTTTCTGTAAGTTTCAGTGAACAGCCTCCAGTTAAGCTCTATAGACACGCTGCGTAGTACAGATAACCTCTGGTTGAACTGTAACAAAAGAAAAATGTATACAATGTTTCTGATGTAGATATGATTTATAACTGAAGATAGGTTATCTTCACAACGTCTTTGTAGAAGTGGAGCTTACGAGAAAAATAACTTTTTCTCATGTATTAAAGAACAGCTGCTTGTTTATGGGAACGTCTGTGGCGTTAAGAGCTGATGCATTGCAGGCATTTTTGAAATCCATTTGAGGTCAGCGGAGGTTTCGCTGTAGTTATGTAGTTGAAAGTAATGATGAAAAGCACTCACTCTCTCTCACTGGACACACAAGCGCACATAAGATGGATGACACTGATTGCCCGGCCAAAACTGAACTGAGTGGATTGTCTGCAGGTTAGCTAGCAGCAGGTAATGCAGCGCACTGGACAATCTGGTGCTGAAAGGTTGCTGTTGGGTGTCTGAATCAGATTACTGTTGTTTGTTAGGGGGGCCATTTTGTCTCCTATCATCATGTGTCATAGATGGCACTTCTGTTAGTGGGGATGAGAAGTGGTGCTGTTGTTTGCCTCCATCTCTTTCATCTTCGCTATCTATTGCTCCACCTCCACCCCTCAGCCACCCACCCACTCCCTTTCTGCCCCTCTCTGCATAAGCCTACCTCCTTTTTTTTTTTCTAGTCTTCTTTCTCACCCTTTGCATCTCTCTTTCTCACTCTCCATCTTTGCCTGGCTGTCTGTTTTCTCCCCCGCCCTCCGTCCAGCGCTCTCATTTCCAGCCAAAAGGTTAGCGGGGGTCTTTAGCACTGTGGTGACATTCAAAACTGAGTGTCATCACTGTGTCTACTGCTTTCTCTCATCCTTCCCTCTCACCTGTCTCTCCCTCTGCCCCCTCCTTCTCTTCTGCGCCTGCCTCCCCCATCCTCCTCCTGCAGCGAGGGCCTTCTGGACCAAGTGCTGTGCCTAGGAGAGAGGCTGGCATTAATACAGCTCTCAAGTGTTTGTGTGTGGGCTGTACGTGTGTTCTGTATGTGCTGGAGGAGACGGCCTGTCAAGTATGGGCCTTTTAGTCTGTTGTTGACCTCTGCTGCTGTATATACTTTTGGAATATCCCGTTTCCCCTCTTCAGCTCTTTGCTAACATGGGAAGAAAATAAGCAAAGCTAAATCCAAGGCCTTTCCACTGGAAATATGTGGGAGTTTTGTGTCATCAGCTGCTGATGAATCCTATTGCTGAAAAGCTCCGTCAGCGCCATGCAAAAATCTCATCAGTTTCCCGGCGCTTGCTGTGGTTTAATGGCACTCTTGTGGCATCCACGCATCCTTCTTGCTCATCTTCGATCACCATTTCTCCTCGGTGATTCACGTTGCTGATGAAAGATTAAGTGCTGCTTGCTTTTGGAATCAGCATCCAGTTAGGGAGATGGAATGAAAACAGGATGATGTTAACTACACGTGAAAGAGATTTCAACCAGTAAAGACATTTTCGTAAGAGGTACATAGATCTTTGTTTTTGGCAGATAATATTGGAATTTCCTGAACATGTAAATGACTGATCCTCCGTGAGCCTGGAGGTTTCTTCTTCTTAGAAGGGGAGTTCTTCACTGTTGCAAAGTGCTAATCGTAGGAGATCATCAGATTGTAGGAGTTCACCTTTTATATGTAGGGTCTTGAACTTTTATAAATATAGATTATAAACCACCCTGACACATTACTGTTGTTGACTAGTTCAATCTACTGTTGGAGTAGGAGTTGGAGTAGACTCTGGAAGTCTTAGCACCTGGGTAGGTGGGGCAAGAAGTGTAGCTATCCAGGCTCAGGGGATTTGGTTCAGACCTGGCTGTCCCATTGGTTGAAAAGGACATGTCGATAGCAGTGACTGACTGAGCAGCAGTGGGGGTTGCATTCTGGAGAGCCTGTTTATCATCAGTGTGTGAGCCTTCCTGTTTGCTCTTGCATAAAGGGATACCTAAGCATTTTGACTTTGATGGGGAATTCACCATGAAAGCCTTTCTTTGGAAGCCCGTGTATTCATGTTTTCTACAAAAATGAAAATCTAGACCGAGAGTCAGGAAAGTACTGCCTGTGATGTTCTTGTTGCTCAGAAGTATTTCCAAAGCTTCGTGTTTTTTTTTTTTTTGTTTTTTTTGTTTTTTGGTCTGAACAGGTATGACAAATCTCTCAACAGCCCCAAAACCACTGGTGGTTTTCTTTCAGCAAGCTGATCTGACTCCCTGCTACTGACAAATCCTGTAGTTTTTGAAAAGACTACTGCTTTTGAACACTTGCAGGGTTTTCCCCAAAGCCTGTAATAGTGGCAGTGTAACACTATGATAAGTCATTTGCATTACCAAGCTACAATTTCCCCCTCACCTGCAGCCATTTGATCTCCGAACTTCATATCAGCTTATGCCTGCTGCTCTGACTTTCTGATCAAGATTCAAACAACACTGGAATATTCATATTAATGAAGTGGTTTGTTTTAGACACAGGGGACGCCTGTCTCCTTCGGCTCTGAATGCCTACAGCTACAGACTCTGAGGGGTGGTAGGGGAAATACCAGCATTAACTATAGCGCTCATCCTGAAAGCGTCGGTACATGTCGTCTGACTGGGCATTGTGACCTGCCTCCTGATCTGAACTCAATGTGGGTCAGATGCTACAAGTCAAATATTAGTTCAGCCTACTGTATGTATTAAGGTCAGATAAGACACTTAATCTGGTCCCAGTCTATGGCAGAAGTTTTGGAAACTCATTCATCCCTAGAGTTTTAGTACTGCAGAGGACAGGCTGTAGAGTACTTTTAGGAGCTGCAGAGATTTTTTAAAGATGCATCCCTCTGGCTTAATTTATAAATTTGAGACATTTGCTTTATAGGAAAAAAGATACTCCAATGACCTTATTGCCTGTGAGGGCCTATCACAATTTAAACCAGCATAAGTCTTTCTTGATTTGCATAAGCTCTTTCCACAGATTCTAAATGCATTCTACAACCATATATATCCAGTGACCTTCTAAGTAGATGAGTGGAGGAAACCCGTCAGCTAAGCACAAATGAAACATTCAGGTTCTTAGGAAGCATTTCTCAGCAGTCTGTTGAAAAAGATTCAAGTCTTTGTCTAAACCTTTGTTCTTGGTTGTGTTTTCCTGTTTGTAGTAAGTGACACAAAGTGTAGAAAAGAAGACTGAGAATCAGTCTAGTCTATTTTGACATCCTACATTTGACATTTGGTTTTGATTTGCTTCACTCTGCTGTTGAGTTTTGATGACTAGAATCTACAGAATTTAGGAATGCCAGTTTCTGTTCAGAAGAAATGTTAACATATAATTACCAATGACTGATACTTGTTGTAAATAGTGTTTTGTACTCATGTAATGGAGTATTATCTCACTATCAGCTGAGATAATGCTAATCGCTAATTCCGCAGTGACACAGACAGAACAGCTTGTGTGTAGCGCTGTGCACGGGAACAGAGGAGGGAGCTGGGACGACACACTGTCAAGTTTATTTCCTAGCTCCAGCATGAAGAGAAAGTAATGCATGTAACAGATGGAGAACAAATCATACTTAACCTCATTTACATACACCAATGAATGATTGAGACTCGCCGAATCAGTGAGCACAAATGGATGGATATAAGCTGAACAGGTAAACCGGCACTGAGTCATAGCATTTGCCTGCTTCTTCAGTCCTGTTTTTAACTTACAAAAATTTCTTTTTAATGCCTTAAAAGGGATTAACAGGAGCTTCAGGGCGATATATAAGGGTTGCAGGGTTGGGTACTTATTTGTTGCGAAGCCAGTACCGTGTTTGTCTCCACCCTTCAGCTCTTACTAGTGGTTGATGTTCATGAGTCATAACAACACGTTGTAAGGAGTTCAAAGAGGTCGGTAGAGTTCTCGTTTCAGCAACATTACAGTATTAAACAGTTCTCATAAATGTTAACCTGGCTATTGATTATTTAATTCTCAAATCAGGAGAACCGTGTAAGATATGTTACCTAAATCAATGGTTGGAACTTTTGAGCTGACCATCAGTGTGATGGTTCCCCACCCTGGTAATGTGCTGGCAGAAACCCTGGTATTGGCAACAGATTGGTGTCTCGAAAAATTTGGAAGCTTCAGTTATAGCTTTGGTTTAAAGAACTCAAAAATCCTGTTTAGTCCCGAAAACCTACTAAACCCACTAGAATCTTTAAACTATTTGGCCAATATTTCTGGGCATATATGTGTCACTTTTTAAATAGGCTTGCTTAAACCAGTGATTTTCAGGGAGCATATAGCTTCACAAACCACATGACAGGTTCTTTAGCTCAGTGAGCACAGAGACATGCACTCTTTCTCTCTTAGCAGGTTCCTTGGCTACCCCCTGTGGCCTACTTCTTTCTCTCCCTCCCTCTCCTGTGTCTGTCTCTCAGCCTCTGTCTTCTGGGATCAGACTGAGAGCCGGCCAGTGGTTTTTCCTACCACATGGTAAAGGCAGGGAACAGATTGGATAAACACAGCCCTTTCCTGCTGACCCACCGCCACCACCCACCCCCTTCTCCAGTCTCTCTCTCACACACAAACGCAAACCAACACACACAGTGTCCATTAACAAAGCAGCCGTGCGTAAAATAACCAGATTTTCTTTAGCTTCACTGCTTCTTTCTCTTTTCGCCTTGCTCTCTTGGCCCCCCTCATCGCCACCCCGTCAACCCCCACCTCCTCTTCTTTCTTCCTTCCTTCCGGCCCTCAAATCCCAGCCCCAAACACACGGCCATGCATCCCCTCACTTGAGCGTAATTACACACACAGCTAGCCAGCTCTTGCACGCTGTCCTCCATTTGGGAACAAAGGTATAAATTATAGTGGCTTAGATCCTGGTGGTAATGGGAGGTGGGTGGGTGCACACGTGTCCTGCAGATGAAGAGGGAGATCATTTGCTTTTTTTTAAAAAAAAATCCCCCCCCCCCCCGGAGGTGTTTAGTGAAGTTGCGCTTGCTAAGGCACTGGTGTAGTTTGCTCTTTGGCTTGGTTTTATTTGTCTGTACCTGTCTGTGCCTCAGAGGAAACATGGTGTTGTTGACATGGCAGAGATTTCCTGTAGTAAAGCCTGGAGGCTACAGACAGTTTAGCTGCCAAACTGTCGACGGCACAGACAGAACTGTATTGAGCCGCTGTTGGCTAATCTCCCTCCCTCACACCCCTCCTTCACCGCAGGCTGACGCTGCATGCACCAAGTGATTTGCAGTCATTTTGGTCAAGTGTAATAGATGTTAACAAATAAAAACCAGCAAGTGTCTATAATAGTGGAGAGGAAAAAGAGTAGAGGAAACCACTAAAATGAGGCCTGTGGATCGAGAAGGTGACAGCCCCATGCAAATCGTCAACATCTCGAGATTTCTCTGGAGTGTTTAAAATGACAACTTCAATAGGTGTTCAGAAATGTTTACAGAGCAGGAAAAAGGTGAGGTGTGCCTGCTGCCTGCGGGTTTTCATTCCAGGCCAGTTTACACCAGGTGACGTCACTCCCAAACATGCCTTCACGCCGACAGGAAGAACATATCAGTTAGATCACCTGACGTGGGTGATTGTCTGCACTGAAAACTTGGAGACTTGTCACGCTGTGTTTTGTTAAATGGCCAACAGATATATGATATGTGTAAAATGCTCAATATACAGAAATTGTAAAAAATAAAGTGGGCATTTCTGATTGGGCCTGGCTGCCAGTCTTTTCTTAGAGTTCCTGTTTGGGGTTGTTGTTAAATGAAAGCCCATCTCTAATGCATTACAGTGAAAGGCTGTGTAATGCCTCCGGCAGCCAGAGAAGGCCATTCAGTTGCACTAACTTGGCAGTGATATTCTGCGGTTTCGGCTTGGCTGAATGGGTGGCCTCAATAATTGTGGTTTGACAGAGCTGCACAGTCAGTGTGAATTCCTGAGCCTGGCTGGTGATTGCATGTGTATTTTTCAAGTTGGCTGAAACTCGTGCATGTATAGTTGGTTAAAACGTACACGAGCCTTTCAGTTGTGTTTTCAGGTGAGGTGAGCTGGTAATTACGTTATTTGCCTCACAGGCCCGTGCACTCCTCTGACAGTGCCCGAACCAAACCCTTTTCATATTGCTTCTAGCTGTGTGTAAACTGGAGAGTGTCTGCTGCTTCAAGGTCAGTGTCTTGATACAGTATCTTAGGTTTTATTTTGGGACACGGTTTGCTTGGAGTTGCAACACAAAGAAATGCAAAGGAAAGGCCCTTTCTCTCCCATCCTGACCCTGTCTTAGCTACCTCCAGAGCTTTCTTTACACTGCACAGAAATTACTAATAAAACCCAGCATTTGTGTGCTGTAGATCATTTTTCACACAAGTTCTCATATTTGACAATGAATTGTTTTAATGACGACTGTTAGATTTGTTGATTTTGTAATTGTCCATTATAACTGTCAGTATGGTGAAATTAATCAAACATTAGCCAATATATATAAAATTATAAATATATTTGCAGATAAACATCAGTTAATCTTGTGATGGTGGTAATCAGCCAGGCACATATCGGCTGATAGCGCATTTTGTTGTGCTCTTTTACGTCTCCTTCAGCATTTTATGTCATTTTGTCGATTTGACATTTATCCAAACGCGGTCGAGTTTATCCAGTTTTGATGCTGTTACGCCAGCACATCCTCCAACTCTATATATGAGCAATTAGTGATAGACTGGAGCTAAAATAACATATTTAAGCTGCTCAAAATAGATTTCCCCACTAGTTTCACTTGCCACTTTCTGCTCAGTATGTTTTGTAATTATATTACTCTTGTAATATAATTGATTGATATTCTGGATTTTTGCAGTGTCTTGTGACATGAAAGTGGCTTACTTGTCTTTTTTTCCCATGAAATCTGTTACTGACATTTAATAACATGACAGCAACTAAAAATGATGTTTACCTTGTTCATCACCATCAATGTTTTTGACTAATGTTTTTCTCTAATACTGAAGTTTTGTTTATCTGAGTCATCCGCCTTCAAACTGACCCCTGTTGTTAAAACCTACATTGACTGTCACCTCTGAAAATGCTGATAACCATCAGTGTGGTCGTGTGAAGCCACATTAAGTGAGCATGAGCTTTCGGCTGTGTTAGTACCTTTCTTTTTTTATGTCACTGGATGGCTGAGTAAATTTGTTGGATAGGAGGTCGAAGTGCCTACCATACTGCCGATAGCACACAGACTACTTATTAACAGCTTGCCCTGCATCATAAAAATGGGAGGTCTATGTTGTTGTATGTGAGCTGCTAAGGATACTTGCTGTTGAGGGTCAAGCATGAAGGCTCATCACATGCCAAGATACTGATTTGCATAGCTGGGAAGGGACAAAGTGTTTGCTGCTTCATGCTAAACATTGACTGGTATGTATTCAGTTGGCTCAGATGACAGCTTGCTTGTTTGTTTTTATGGGGTTTTTGTTGTTGTTGTTTTTTAAACGGATACATCTGTGGTGTTCAGTATGGATATATCTGAATTTCTACTTGGCTCCTCAGCATAAGTGTGGTACGGCAGGAGGAGCATAGGGGCCTAAAAGCCTCATCCTTTGATGAGATTTGGCATTTAAAGTGGCACACTGGTCGCTCACCTAATTCCCTGTGCAATGACAGCTGGGCCAAACTGTGCACGTGTTTTCATATATGTATGTCACTGTGTGATCTCTGCAAGAACTCAAGTTTGGGCTAAAACTGCAAAGAAAGTGGTACAGAAAGTTTAAATCAAGAGAACAAGGAGTTTGTCTTTTCCATGACTGAAGCAGGTTTCACAGAGGGATGAACAGATACGCTAGAGAGATGGAGGATGAAATAAAGAGCAAGATGAAGTGTATCCTGCTCCATCCACTCGTTGCAGACGAGTGTTATCTTGTGGGAGGCTAAGTTCTAAATGCCAGACAAGAAATGAGGAGGATGAGTGGAGCAAAGGAGCCTCGAGACACACACACACACGTGCAACTGCGCTGTTCTCTCACACACACATAGATGGCTCAAGTAAGTGCTTATATAGCTACATTTATTTAGTAATGTGGGATTCACTCATATGTAGAGTTTGTGTGACAGGAAATCAGTTACCCTCACACTAGTTTGCTGCAAAGGATGTGACATTACACTCAATTACTCTCACCTGAGACACAGACACAAGTAGAAACCTTTCCTTCCTGTAGTGACTGAAATGCACTGCGTTTCCGAGCTGCTGTATTCTTGGTAATCTAGTAGCTGAACACAATTTTTTTTTTTTTTTCTTCTTCTAATGCAACACTTGATGTGCTGCTTTAAGAACACGCAGCACATTGGCCTTAGCTGCCATGCAATGTTTGAATGACTTATACAAAAGCAACTAGACATGGCATAATATCTTTTCCTTATTTTCTGTCATAGTGTTACATTGGTGGAGACTCATTTTAAACACGGCCAATTTTTCAAAGGAGTTTAATCTATGTACAATTAATCCTAGTGAGTTAGATGCTTATGATTCACACTGCTCTACTCAGAGGAGATATCCTACTTTGGTCTTCTCAGGCACACAGCCCTGCCCCTCTTAAACTCGCGGTTTAAGAGGGGCAGCCAATCAAATATTGACTTGAAGTGTACGAAGCTGTAGAGGTTGCTTCCCAAATATGAAATGAATAAGGATCATTTTGTCCTGTGTATCATGCATAGCTAACGGTTCAAGAACAAAAGTGGACACACAAATGTACGTTCACTCTCTGGTTATTGAGTTTGAAGTTTGAACCTGCTGAACTTCAGTGTGCACCAGCAGGCATGTCCATGTTTACTGTTTATAGTAATGCCCTACTGGAGCTAGCAAAAATATAGCTGACCGAGTGACCGAGTGAAAAGCTTTTATAGGTGTTTCTACTTCTTTATGGAAACACATCTCAACCAGGGATCTTAAAAAAGGGCAAAGGGCGTGTCTGAGTTTTGTGCAAAGTTAGCAAATTCTACAAGAAAAGTGCTGTCAGCTTGACACAAACAGTATCAGATCTCCTTTATAGACCAAGGTCAGTGAATTCTCCATTTATCATTGGTCCTGTCCAGTATATGATACTGATAACCTGTGTGGCCTAGCTGATGTGTATTTAGAATCAAGTTTCCAAGTTCTTATTTGTAATCCAGAGGCCCTGTCTCAACACATGCATGTCAAATTTATTTTCATTCCTGTTCCCTCTGACTAACACTCTGCTGTGTAAGTCACAACTGTACAGCTTTGCCATTAGGACAACGTGCTGATATTTGGAGACTCCATCCAGGTGTGGCAGAATAAGTTGCGTTACTGGCAGAAGAGTGAAATAATTAATTCAGATGAATTGTTATCCTTGTAAATTAAATTCACATGTTCAGAAGTCTAAATTACCAATTAGTGATTTTTAATTGATGATTAAACTAGTTTTCAGCAACACGGGGAAAAAACACATTACATCAACACTGCATGAAAAGTCAACTGTGCTTGAGACGAGCTTAAATGTGGTTATTTTATATATAGTTATAGAAATATATAGCTATAATTTCAGAAGAGGAGGAGACTCGGATTGTAAACAAACATGTTACTGTCTGTAAAGCCATTCAGGTGTTAGCAGCTCTCCTCCCTGCAATCCAGTCACTTAATACTAAAAACCAACTGACCAAGACTAACAGATTTACTGCTTTACAGGACAGCTATAGTATTTTTGTCACTGGCGACTGGCACTTTGTCAGAAATGGCTCCAGGTAAAGCAGTGAAAATGTTCTCAATATAAAGTTAAACTCTTGTTGACGAAACTACCACTAGTTTAAGTCTTGGATGCCTTTGCATTTTGCCGACCATGTCGTAATAAGCTCTTTGTTCGTGCAGGCAGCTTGTTTACGGCTCATAGGTATGGAGGAAAGGACTCTTAATGCTATTTACACAACAAGAGTGGATGCTCCCAGCTGGCATCTTGGAGTTTTGCAACAGAAAGGCTCAAGGCTTTAAGGAGAGCTTTTTCACTGTAGCGCTGTGTCATGCTAATGTCATGTTACTTAGTGAATGGCTTTAGTTTATAAGGGTATTGTCACCCAAAAAGCAGTCATTAAAGAGTATGCAAAGAGACTTTGAGGAATCACATCTGGTTACAAATAACTTGTGCTTGTTAGTCTCAAACGTTAACTTTTAGATTCTTGAAACTTTTCAAACAAAAAAAGTGTTGGATTAGTTTAAAAGTATCACTTTGACTTCTGTGTTTTAACTGAGTAGAACGTGGTAGTTTTTACAGCATTCAGAGTTTCTGGCAATAGCAGATGGTGGGAGCAGTGAAAGGATGTTGGACCAATCAGTTCTAACAGTTTTATCCTCTCGAGTAAAGCTGAAGAGAAAACATCTGCCTGGTGACAGGAAGCAGCAGGCTTTATGTGAAGTGTGGTCATATTTTTGACAAAACAGTAGCAGAAGTGCTGCTTCTCTGCCATGCAGACTGCACCAAATGTAGGCCCAGCTCTGTGATAGGCACGTGAGCCAGTCCAGGATGCACCCCATGCTGTGATAGACCTCAGCAGGCTGTATGCTCAGACCTAGTTAGCCCGCAGTGAGAGGTGCTTCACTAAATCTGATGATTTGGAATGTCAGTTGCCTAATTTGATTATTTGTGTGGGCACGAGGAGTTTTACAGTGCCAAATATTTATTAAGAAGGAAAACTTGCTAATGCTTGTGTGCTACTTTACGTGAGTGGAAATAATGACACGTTTTATCCCCGATACCTGCCGAGCTCTATAATGAACCAATATGTGGGAGGGAGGAGTGGAGGAGGATAGAAATGGGGCGAAGGAGTTTGGGGGGGTGGGGAACTCTGTAGCGGCTGGCTGTTGGTTTTTGCAGCGCATAGAAGCAACAAGCAAACCTCCCCCAGTCCTCTCTATCTCCACTACACACACACACACACTTCAAGCATGCTCAGATCCACCTACCTCCATCCTCTCACTCACTCGCTTGTTACATTGGCCTCTAAGCTTCTCAGATTCCTAATTTTATCACACAAATAATGCTGAGTTCTTAGCAATAAGTTTCCCATACGCATTTTAATCTAGTTTTTTATACAGAGGGAAAGGGAAGCCCACAGGTAGCAGGTGGCTAATTCCCGTACCTTCAAACATCTGCCAGGACTGACTGGTTAGTTAGCCAGCTGAATGAGTTGCTGACTGAAAAGCTAACCACTGACTGACTGGTGTATGGGCAGGCTCTGTGGCCTGTTGGCTTGCTGTTTTCTGGCTGGCTGGATGGCAGCTGCTGCTGTTCAAACAGAGCTGCATCTGCTGGGTCCTTTGTTCTAACACACACACACACACACACACACACACACACACACACACACACACACACACACACACACACACTCAATGACTCCAAGTGTGTGTTGGAAAAGAAAGAAGTTCTTTGTTTAGTAAAAATGGAGGTGGGGGATGGTCTCTTGGGGGTGGGGTGATATAGAAAAGTTTGATTCAGTGGTTGCCTTTTAAAAAAAATAATTTTTAACATCTTCGTGTTTTACCTCACCGGATAAACAAATCTTTACGAGTGAGGCCATCATACCATAGTTAATAAAGATGGCAGTTCAGTTCTGCATGGAGAAGAAAAGCATTTTCTGTTGAACAGACATTGATAACTAACTCTCCTTCAGTGTTTCTTACAGTGGGGGTTTCTAAGAATGGAAAAAGAATCGAAATAAATTGTGTTCTTGGCTTTTACTCCTGAATTCAAAAACAACCACCTTGTAGAAAATGTCCCTACAAGAAATGTCTAACTTTATACAATACCAACCACGGAGGAGAAAAAATGGTTTTCATGCTCATCTGATTACCCGTTGCTGATCAATACATCTTAGATGCTAGCTTAAACTAAACTGTGTTGTCTCTTTGTACAGGTGATCAGCACCATCAGTACTCACAAGGTTTATGATATGATTATGTTGTTGCGTGTCCATCAGCAAAAGTTACTGTAGTCTCGGGTCGACCGTGGCTCAGGGGGTTGGGAAGCGTATCTGCGTATCTGTAACCGGAAGGTCGCCGGTTCGATCCCTGGGCTCTCTGTCCTGGTCGTTGTGTCCTTGGGCAAGACACTTCACCCTACCGCCTACTGGTGTAGGCGATATGGCAGCCTCGCTTCTGTCAGTCTGCCCCAGGGCAGCTGTGGCTACAACCGTAGCTTGCCTCCACCAGTGTGTGAATGCAAGAGTGAATGAATAGTGGCATTGTAAAGCGCTTTGGGTGCCTTGAAAAAGCGCTATATAAATCCAATCCATTATTATTATTATTATTATTATTATTATTATTAGTGTAACTAGCCTCTAAATCAGTTGCTTTTCCAGTGAGTCTCCACGTCCGTGTGTTGGGCTGCAGCTGATGGCTGTACTCCTTGCTCTGCTCTCCACCCTCTGTGAGCTTGGTGTAGCTGAAAATGAACCAGCTCTCCACCTGTTGTAGGTTCTGCTTAGAGCTGCCCTGGAGCAGAGCAGAACAAGGGTTCGTTGACCAGCTGCAGCCTAATATAGTCTAGTTGGAGCAAACCAGATAAGATGCTTTCTAGGTGAGCTGCTGAAGGATGCTGGGGACTCTCACAGCTTTTTAGCAGTGACTAATCATTGGAAATAAGAGTGAGGAGGACTGAGTAATTGTGGATGAAGTCATTCGCTCATATTCATCAAAAAATGATAAAACAACTTGCTGAATATAAAGTTAATATGAGAAACTGGTATATTATATTGTTACTGGCATATGGAGTCCTATACCTGTTAATAGTATCACACTACATGAGTAGATTAAGTTAGGTGGCTGTAGATTTACTATGTAAACACTTTATTAATACAGAACTATTGAAGACTAGTTCTGTATGAATTAACAAAGGCAGCATGTGACAGTTCATCGGGGGACTGTTAAAGTAAATTATTTTCATAGTGAAGCATCCAGGAGCTCTTTGCCCTTCTCTGAATACCTGCATTAATTCCACTGTTTCTTTTTCTCTTCCTGTCTCACCAGAAACCTTCATGAGGACCATGGTGGAAAGCTTCAAATTAGCAGCTATCTGATTAGCTTCTCACTGCACAACAAATCTCCCTCCATCCAGTCCCCGCCATCTGTGGGGCCTCCATCCAGTCATGGCGGACCCTGGGATGTTGAGCTTATTCGGGGACGACCCAGGGCTGTTCTCAGATGGGTTAGATGGTTTAGGAGACTGCTTTCCTCAGCAGTCGGTCCCAGGCCAGTCTGCTCCTCTTGCCCAGCAGACAAATTCCGCTCTGAACCATGAACACCAGGGAAGCAGGGGATACCACCAGGGGATGATGCATGGGAGTGGGCCTACCCCAGCACAGCCTAAATTGGGGCAAATGTACGACCATGGCCCGTATACAGGCTATGATCAAGCCGGCACCCCTGGAGGACGAATGATGGCTCAGAATGGCCCCAGCCAGGGTCCCCCAAATGTGAACACGGCTATGAATGGCATGACCTCCCACTACCACAGTAACCCAGCTAACGCTAGCAACCCCCACCATGGGTACCAGGGTGATACTGGAGGAGGAGGAGGAGGTGGGGGAGTTTGGGGCCAGCAGCAGCAGCAGACCAGACCAGCTTATCCACAGGCTCCAGCACAACCAGGGGCTACTCCCAACCAGATGGGAAGCTACCAAATGTCTCAAGGCAATTATGGTGGGATTCAAGGTCCACCCACATCTAATGCAGCCCGCATGAATCAACACTACCCTCCACAGAGCATGGCACCCCCTCCTGCTCAGGACACATCTCACTACTTGGGACATGTTGGAATCGGGGGTAACCAGATGAGACACCCTCAGCCTCAGGCACAATCCCAAGGCTATCCCAATATGGGACACACATCCCGATATCCACACTCCCCATCCAGACAGCCGCCGCACCCCCACCACCAACAAGGCATGGGAGGGTTTGGGGGTACTCAGTACTCTGGCTATCAGCCCCAGTATGGTGCCATAGGACCTGGGATGGGCCAGGCTCCTAATACTAATGTCAGTGCTAATGCCAGCCAGCCCATGGGATCAGGGCAGCTTGGCCAGAGGTTTAACCAGGGAACAGGCCCGGCAGCAGGGCAGCAGGGACAACGATACCCCCCTGGACCACCACACCAAGCCCATCAGACTCATTCTGCCCCGATGCAGCAGCAGGCAGGGCAGCAGAGCCAGCCTATGCACCCCCTAAACCACCCGCAAAATATGCCCCAACCCCAAAACCAAGCCCAGTCCCATCTTGCCCCCCCAGCTCAGGGAACCTACTCCTCTCCTTCATCCATGTCCCCAATGCGGGTTTTGGGAGCCCCGACCCCTCCTCCCGCCCAACAGGGCAGACCTCCTAGCACAGGGCTAGCTGGGCCCCCAGAGGTTGCAGGATACACAGCAATGCATTCTCCACCCAGTGCTATGGCCCATCCACAGAGGACTCCACAAACCCCGCTGCCTGCCCCACACCCCCAACACCAGCAACCCCATAGCATGGCCCCCAGTGCGGGGCAGATGTATCCTGGTATGGGGCCACAGCGTGGCGCACAAATGGGACCAAACAGGCCTCAGCTCCAGCAGCAGCAGGGTAAGCAGTGTTCTGTTCACGGGCTTCACTTTGATCCTTTATCGGCGATCAAGATCAGTTTCTTCAATTTACAAAAGTACAGAACTAGAAACTAAAGCCATCTCCATCATGGTTGTATTGGCTAAATACTGAGTAAAGCTTAAACAGGCACATGATTTGATGCCATGATACTTGAAATGTGACTTTTGTTTAAGAGAAATGATCAAAATATGGAAAAGTAAGAGTATGTCCACATCTGTTTGGGGGGGGGGCATCAAAGTGTTCAGATGAATTTCATTATCAAACACAGGGTAAAAAGGAATACTGCCTTGATTCCATCTAAATAGTTGACAAGGGTGACACAACGATGATGATTCTTTTTTTTGTTTGTTTGTTTTTTCCTTTTTTGTCCTGTCGCTTTATCCAGGGCACGAAGCCCCCGCAAGCCAGGGCGGAGACCAGCGTCTACTCCAGACCCAGCAGCAGGCCTCTCGAAGTGGGCAGCATATGCAGCCGGCACCCATGAGTTTTCAGGGACCGCCTGTTGGTCAACATGGAATCCCGGCTCCAAACCAGGGCCTTGGGCCACCCACTCAGAGCCCTCAGACGCAGCACACACACCTGCCCTCACACCCTCATCACTTGCAGAGCACGCCCCCTCCCCCCAACCAGGCCTCCCACCCGTGGGCACCTCCACCTTCTGCCTCCCACCCCCTCTCCTCACCCCCTCTTACCCCACAGAAAGTGCCTCACATACAGGTGAGTCTCCGTCAAACAGACACTTTGATGTGGTAGCAAGGCTGAGTATGTGTGAGTGAGATCAAGACTATGTGCATTTGTTTTCATGTGTGGGTGTATTTTATGTGAATGTTTATTTTTCATGTGGGTGGGGGAATGTGTGTATTTGGAGTGTAAGGGAAGTGTGTATGTGTGTGCAGGAGTGTGTGTGTGTCTGTACATGACATTTGAGAACACAGCGGTGCATTGGGCACTGGCTCACTGGGGTTTTGTGTATGTTTGTTCATGGTTTTTTTTTTTTTTTTCCTTTTGTGTGTTCTGCTGCGGGCCTTGTGCACGGTGGTTGTGTTTCCGTGTGTGTGGTGGGGGGAGGGGGTATGGATTTTTGCAGCCGCTTATTTCCTGTGAGCTGCATATCCTGCGACACGCGTGCACACGCATGCACAGAGGCGCCACTAGCATAATTTCTCCTCCCCCTTGCTTCCACTATCCCCCTCCTCTGTAGAGGAAACCTCCCTTCCTGTCTCTCTCCTCCCAGTCTCCTCTCTTTCCGCTCTCCCTGTCTGTCTTACTATTTGTCCTCTCCTTTTCAGGGGTGCCATCATTAAGTTAATGTTGTGTAGCCGGATGTGCAGAGAGACAGTTTGGACAACAGGGAGACCGTGAGGATGGGGTGTGATTAAGTGATTTGGAGTGAGAGGAAAAAAACATTAAGAGGAAAGAAGTGAAAAACCGAAAGAAAATCTCAAGTGAAGGGAGGACGGGAATGGTGGGAAGACATTCTCAGTGGCGACCAGCACGTTTGTGGGTTTGAGTGCCGCCTGCCACCATTGCTGCCTGCGTCACGTGTCCTGGCCTTCCATTAGCTTGTTTTGTTGCTCAAAGCCCCCTTTCTCCACTGACCCATTCACACACAATAGCAGCCCTATGGACATACACACCCAAAGATCCAGTCCCCATTTTCTCTTCCACCCCCACGCCTCCCCACCTCCCCACTTCCAAGCCTACATCGCTGTGTTCAGTGGTTGACATTTCAGCCGTCACACTTAATTTATCCAGCACTCCTGACCTACATGCCAGGTTGACTGGTGAGCCTTGCTCCTCACTGGGGCACGCACTGCATGTGCCGTTCTGCCATTCTGGCTCTAGCTGCAGGCCCAGCAGCCCCCGTCATTACACACACACCAACGGTGCTCTGGAACGGAATAGTGAATGTGCCTTGAGAAATAGGATAGCCTAACTAGAGGAGTTAGAGTAGCGTGTGCATGTGGCCCGGGAAGCAAGGTTTCTGTGCGCCTCATGATGCACTTGTTAGAAAGAGCCCCACACACAGACACACACACCAAGCTGGTCAGTCAGTCATGATGACTGCATGTCTGGTACTCTAAGCTCCATCTGTTCACTAAGCATGGTTATTACACATGCACGCACACATGCACGCGTGCCTTCGTCAGCAGCTCAAGGTCAAAGCTCTGGCAGAGTGCTGGGGTGTGACCTTTATTCTACATCTCACGCACACTATGTTGTGTGCAGCACTCTAGTTGACATATAACGCGCCTGTCTTACCCCTCCCCCTGCTCTGCTATACATCTAGCTTACTGGGGTTCTGTAGCTTTGAGGAAATGCTGCTTTGATATGAAGACGCCGGGTGCTCGTTTTTTCGAAGTTCGGCGAATGAAAATATTCTGCAGCTGACTGCTTACTCAACACACGAGCACAGTTCATTTTTCATTGATTTTTCTCTTGGTAAAGTTGAAATTTATCCCATCTGAACTGTCTGTCTATAATAATAGATGGATGCTGGGATGGACACTTGTCTTCTGGATTCACTGGACACACAAAGTCAAACTAAGTGAAAATGATCAATGGAGATTGACAGCAGATAGTATGACTTTGTACTTGTTACATATATATATATGTAACAAGTACAAAGTCATACTATCTGCTGTCAATCTCCTCTATATGCAAGTTATAGGCATATATACTTTATAACAACATAGACATGTTAGAGGTTAAGGAAAAAAGTGTTTTGTTCTAGTACCTCTTCGGGCAGTACAGTTGTTCCTGATATCTCCTCATTGGTGCTTTGATTATGTTGTTGGATAGCACTGCCTTTCATGACAGTCCAAAGTCTCCTAAAGCTGTTTATCTGTGTTATACTGGTGACTGAGAAGGCCACAGTATATGATTCACATCCTTTTTATACTCATAAAACCAGTGAGTCAGTGAGTCCTTGTCCTATAGGTGGGAACCGGTTCCATCAGGATAGAAATTTTTTTGTATTGACTCTTCTCTCTAAAAAGAACATGTTCCCCATCTTACACATAAAGTGTCAACAAAAGCAAGCAAAGTTTATGTTATTAGAATAATATAACAAAGTGGTGTGCAGTATTTATCCCCTCAGCATATGGCTCACTTGACCTTTGCTTAAGTTGTCAAACTCAGGACTATGTTTTAAGTGTAAGCATCCAGGTTTTCTTGCATTATATTTTAAACTGAAATTTCCAGATCACCAGTGTTCATATCTGTGAAAGAAATGCACCATTTTTCTTTTTTAAGGAATTTCTGGTGTTAAAAATTCCTTAAACCTCCTAAGACCCAAACTCTTCCACGGCATGCATTTTTAATTTCTCTTTGATATTTGGGCTGATTGGAACCTGATGAATGTAAAAACAAAGAATTACTAATTTTTTTTTTTTAACCTAATTTTTGCTTCTGAGAAAAATGAGAGCCACTTATGAGGATAGTCGTTTAAAATTTCGATAGAACAGTAGCAGTATAATGTCCTCGTAAGTGGATATCAGGCCCTTGTAGAGCAAAATTGAGTATTTTGGTCTAAATAACCCAAAATGTGATATCCACATATGTGGACGCCAGGTCCTAGGAGGTTAAGAAGCATGTGTCCTTTTAGAGGCATTGACACCATCTTAGCCACAGTCACCTTGTCCCAAAAGGTGACAATTCAGGCTGAGAGTTGCTAACATTTGCAAATTTTTACATTATAGTCTAGTGCAGGGGTGGGCAATCTCAGTCCACGAGGGCCGGTGTCCCTGCAGGTTTTAGATCTCACCTTGGGTCAACACATCTGAATCACATGATTAGTTCGTTACCAGGCCTCTGGAGAACTTCAGGACATGTTGAGGAGCTAATTTAGCCATTTAAATCAGCTGTGTTGGTTCGAGGACACATCTAAAACCTGCAGGGACACCAGTCCTCGTGGACTGAGATTGCCCACCCCTGGTCTAGTGACTGCCATTGATCTAACCAATTAGATATGATTAGGGCTGGGCTATATGGCCTAAAATCCATATTGTGGTATAATTTGAAACATGCTCCGGTGCGCCTTATGTATGAATTCTGGTTGTGCTTACTGACCTTGAACCGATTTTATGTGGTACACGGCGCTCAAAAATCTGTCAATGTTTTAGTATGACTTTGGTAAGCTACGAAGCCGCACCGCTTGATGGATTGTTGGAGCATTACGGCTACTGTAGTCAGGAGCCTCGCGGAGTAATCTGGGTGCAAAACTCCGTCTGCTTCAGGTCCTAAAGTGAAACGATCACTGTGGCATCACTGAGAGTTAAAAACTGCCTAAATTCGTTCATCTTTAATAAAATGATCAGTGTTGCTGCTTTACCAGGTTTAACAATTAAGTTTAACATTCAGACATCCATGAAAACAGAATTTATTAAATTTAACCGAGTTAATAGTTAGCAGGAAGTTAGCTCGCTAGTTTCCACCTGAACATGGCATACCATGTTCTGACCAGTGTTGGTCAAGTTACTTGAAAAAAAGTAATCAGTAACTAATTACTGATTACTTCCCCAAAAAAGTAATCCCGTTACTTTACTGATTACCTTGCTCCTCACTGGGGCACGCACTGCATGTGCCGTTCTGCCATTCTGGCTCTAGCTGCAGGCCCAGCAGCCCCCGTCATTACACACACACCAACGGTGCTCTGGAACGGAATAGTGAATGTGCCTTGAGAAATAGGATAGCCTAACTAGAGGAGTTAGAGTAGCGTGTGCATGTGGCCCGGGAAGCAAGGTTTCTGTGCGCCTCATGATGCACTTGTTAGAAAGAGCCCCACACACAGACACACACACCAAGCTGGTCAGTCAGTCATGATGACTGCATGTCTGGTACTCTAAGCTCCATCTGTTCACTAAGCATGGTTATTACACATGCACGCACAAACACACGCTCTCAAAGGGTCCTGTTGCTCTATTTTCACCTGTAAAGCAGGAGTGGGGTAGGCGGAGGTGTGCTCTAGTGCAGGTGTGGCGCAGCGGTCAGTGGAAGAATCCACGAGTTTCTCTGTGAATTTCCCATTACGTCGTTGCGGACTCGAAGCTTGTTTAGGGGTTTTTTTTTGTTTTGTAAGCACTCGCTTACGTCACTGTCGTGAGACATTCTCGCAAAAAAATCACGGTTTTAGTAACGCAGTAACGCAGCGTTCCTACGGGAAAGTAACTAATCTAATTACCGTTTTTGCAATAGTAATCCCTTTACTCGTTACTTGAAAAAAGTAATCAGATTACAGTAACGCGTTACTGCCCATCTCTGGTTCTGACTGAGAGATTTCTGAAAAATTCAAACGTACAGCTCTGCTGTCACTTCCAACATAAATGAAGACCGAAAATAAAGAGCAGTGACTTTTGTAGGGTTACTGAGGTTGGACTAGCTGGTATATAATGATGTGCTACGTGATCGCTAGCGACACAGCTATGTTAGCATAAGCTGAAGGATGAACGCTAACTTTTTTCCACTTGATAAAAGTTAACGTGAGGGTTCCCGATGGTTAGGGACAAATGCAATCGCATGGCAGGATGCTGTAAAAGGACCAAACTTCAGTCAGGAGAATAACTGAGATAATCCATCCATAATACGAGGTTAGTCATTAATATACTGCAACAACATGGGAATAGAGCAGCTGCCGGAGAATTCAACATTAGTCAGTGGTACGGAAGTGGAGGAAGCGCAGTTTTTGGCTTTCCTCATATTCCAGAACATGCTTTGTCTCTTCACTATTACTGTCGCCCGACATAATTTGCAGATGATATTGCTTGCAGCTGCTGCGATGCTTTCGACCAAAACGGGCGCAACTTGATGACACCATCAACATGCGCTATCGCGGTGGAGCGGTATAGTCTAAATTTCTGCCATTGGCCAAATTCATATTGTTTCTACCGTATACAGTTTATACCGCCCAATCCTAGATATGATATAGAGATATAGATACAGATATAATTAGAATGTGAATCCTTTCTCCCCTTTTTAACCAGTTGGGCCGATTCTCTTGAGTTAATCAGGTGAATCTGGGATTTGTTCAGAAATTTACATTTTAATAAAGATTCTCAGATTCTAAAAAGTTAACCTCATACCCAGTACATTAAGCTTACGCAACCATTTCTGTGTGAGAACTAACTGATCAAAGCTTGTGCTTGAATGTTGCTCTAATAATTATCAGAATACAATCACTGTGATTAAATTTTGATCTTTTAATTTCTGTTTTATACCATAGTCACAAAACGTGACAAATGTTGGACACTGTTCAGTTTTCTTCTGATATTTTGACTTATTACTGACGAGTTGTCAATGAGGTCAATTAGAACAAAGTTGGCTTAATGGAGAATGAGCTTAAACTGTTTTAGATGGAGGATAAATGGAGGGGCTGCACCACATCCCAGGATATTATAACCGATTTTCCAGGATTCTTTCAGTTGTTAATCAAATGTGTAGTCTGCCACAGTGTGATAAAGATTTTGGACTGTGAATCAAGAAGTGCAGCTTTAGTGGAGTCAAACAATAAAAACATGGAGCAAGATGTGAGCGTAATAGGTGTATATTAAGTGCTTCTGCCTGGTTGATTTAACCATGGCACTATTCTCTCCTCTCACTCACCTTCATCCTCACACTCTCCCCTCCTGTCCTCCCCTCTGTTCGCTGAGAGCTGACACTTGACGCTCTTCACCTACTGAATCTGTTACATTAGCCATGCAGCTCTTCTGTTGGTGGTCTTTTAAGGATTTTTCCCCCCTTTTATGAAATCCAATTATTGGGAATGATATTACAATCTGTTTTGGAAGTGAATGGAGATCATGTCTCAGAAAAGAACAATAAAACGTTCCATTGTTGATGGAAACACTGGATTTAAACCAGTACCTGTGGAAATGGCAGATGAATTCACCCTGCAGAACGCCAAACCTGACGCAGCACTCGAACATGTGTGTTTGTGTACACACTGTGTGTGTCTCCATTGTCATTCCTGTGATTGATTATCTAGGAAGCTTGGCAGGAGGACAGATTTATCTCTTGGCACCACATCCCCCCTCGCCATCTCTCCCTCTTTCTCTCGATCCCTCACTCCCCTCCTGTTTGTGTGCCTAAAAGGCTCAGTTTACGTGTGTGTCAGCAGGTGTTTGTGTGCATGTGTGTAGAGGTTTGTGTGATGTGACCTTGCAGTAGTTGGGTCTGTGTGTGTGTGTGTGTGTGTGTGTGTGTGTGTGTGTGTGTGTGTGTGTGTGTGTGTGTGTGTGTGTGTGTCCCCGCACACACATATTTGCATTCTCCTGATGGAAGTGGACTTGCAGTGATAGCAAGCGCTTCCTCCTCCAAGTGAACAAGCTGTGTGTGTGCGCTGCTGAGGCATTTTGCTGTAAACTTGCTGATGCTCATACACTTCATTGAAACACACACAACTGCGCACATGTGTTACACATGCACGCATAAACACACACTCTCAAAGGCTTGGTCTCTTGCTCTCATATGACACACACACACACGCTCCCTCACTGCGCCTTTTTGAAGTATGGAGATAATTTATTCGTGTCATGATGCCTGATTTCCCATCTGCTACTGGGACCCTGAGCAGCTGGAGGGAGAGAAAGGGGGGAGGGATGGAAGAGAGAGGGAGAAAGAGGAGAGGCAGTTGGAAAGGCTCCCAACAGCTGGTAACCAGTTTCCTGTCACAGAAAGCTTACTTGGGAGCAAAGAAGAGGTGGTGGTGTTGGTGGAGGGGAGAAGGAGCAAGGAGATGGGATTTAGTCTGCTGGAGACAGGAGGAAAGATGAAGTGTCAGCCAGTTTGTTTACTAAGGTTAGGCTGCTGGAGTCGAGGCAGGAGGGGGCGGAAGCTGCAGCAACAGGGAGTTGAAGGGAGGGAGGAGGTGGCAGCCGTGTTCATGGATGGATGATTGAGTCCCTTCTCCCCCTCTGCTCTGGTCTGCCATTACTGACAGATTCATACCCCACCCTGCAGAATTTGTATCAGTATTGATTGACAGGTGAACCAGCAGTGAAGCCAGTCCGCATTTGAGATTATTCGTTTTAGAGTTTAAATGATTAGTAGATTTATAATCAGTAATCCAAAAATAATAAGTTGGTTAATTAAACTGATAAGGTTGATTAACCACCGAGGTCATTTTAAACAAAAAAACAAAGAAATTCTTTCATTTGAGAATTTACAATTTTATATCTGTCTGCAGGCAGAACACGATCATATGGTAGAGTAATCAGTGTTTGAGCCCCAGTTTGTTTGTTTTTTGTTTTGTTTTTCTGCTTCTGTGGTAAATTTATGCTGTAGTTAGATTTTAACTCTGAAACTCTGTACACCTTTTTGTTATTGGCCTGTTCAGGTACTCCTGTGTATTTCTGGGTACTTTTTTGCCACAGTTTTTGAATGAATCAGTGAGAAAATAATAATCATAGCCTCAATAAAAGATCCCTCACATGTCAGCAAATTGAGATTGTTGGAATAAATGGTAAATTGCTATATAGCGCTTTTCTTCTCTCCTGGAGCATTCGAAGCACTTTATTGCCTCATTCACACAAACACTTTGTTCTATTAAGTGCTTCCTATCTGTCAATCACAGACATTCTTACTCCGATAGATGTATTGGAGAGCAACTTGGAGTTGGTATCTTGACAATGATGTTTGGCATGCAGACTGGAGCAGCCAGGGATCGAACCACCAACCTTCCTAATCAGTAGATGAACTGCTCTACTTCCTGAGAGCATCCCAATATATGTAAATATATTTGAGGGAATGACCAGAGGTAGGGAGAGCAAGCGTAAGACCTCAGCAGAGAACAGGCATCAATGATAACTGATAAGACACTAAACTAGATGCAGCATGAAAGCGGAAGACTGGGTGGAGGTGGACTGTAAAGCTGCTTGTAGATGCACAGAAAATGGGGTCCTGCTAAGGCAACATGAATGGCACACTCTATATAACATTGCATACATCTTGTTTGCATTGAGATCAGCTGATCTCCTGGCAGCGGCTTTGCACCATTCCTGGACTGTCTACATTAATGCTATGTTCAGTTTCTCTGTAATTTGTTATAGTAAATGTATGTATTATTCTCTCAGTGCCTCTAATTTTCAATTGACGAGTAACTTGCATGTCTTTCTCCTTCCTGTTAGCATTCCCCCACGGACCCGTCAGGTGACGTTTTGATGGCGGTTCCTGACAGGCCAACAGTTGGTGCCGGTGCCCCCGGTCAGCCTATCAGCACAGAGAAGCCCAACGACCAGGAGACCAAGCCAAAAAAGAAGAAGAAGAAGAAGGCAAAAGTAGTGGATGGAGAGGAAGAAGGTACAGGGAAGAAAGCGGGAGAAGGACGCGAGGAAGACGTAAAGTCTGAATTTCCAGGAACAGGAAGTGATGGTGGTGAACACATTACTGGCACAGAACTTTTAGAGGGAAGTTCACCACCGGTGGAAGAGAAGAAAAAGCGGAAAAAGAAACCAAAGGAGAAGACTGAGGGCAAAGAGCCCAAGACCCCGAAGACGCCCAAAACACCCAAGACCCCCAAAGAGCCCAAGGAGAAGAAGGCCAAGAGCTCCACACCCAAGCCCAAGACTCCCAAAAAAACCAGGTAGGACTAATGCACTATTACGGTCACTGTGTGTGTCATAGTTGGTGTTGAGTGGGACGTCACTGTAGTAAACCAGATTAAAGTGTCAGGTAACAGGTGAAAGGGCTTATTTCTCATCAGCTGTAAAGAGCTCATGTCCAGAGCGTCCCAACGGTGCATTTGGCACCATTAACCACTAAGTGGAACTGTGAAGATTTCAGTTCCACATGAAAACAGAAGCGGATCAATCTGAGGAGGGTAGCTCGGGCAGTCTCGGGTCATGTGGGTAGCATTTCAAGTGCTGAAGTTCAGCATGCTGGAGATATCTCGATTTTAATGTCAAATGCTGAAGCTGTCTTGAGTGTAGATGCACAAAAATAGTATGTGCAGATACAGACAGACATCTCTAGGCCCATCATGGGCAAGCACGGGGAACCAAAAGGGTCACAACTCCTGAGCAGTGAGCCGCTGCACCCTGTGTACAAGTGTGAGTTAGTGATCAAAGGCCTGCTAACGGGCACATCTGAGGATCAGTTGCATTTACCGCTAATATTAAAACAGAGTCAGGCTTCGTTTTTAAACAAAGAGGAGCAGAGCCAAGAACTCGTTTTTGGTTTTTAGTCGAAAGTCTCTGAAGAACAACACGAATAACATTTTTATTAATGTTATTAATAAAAATTAAACTGCCACCGTTTTTAACATTCAGTATCACGCATTTAATTCTGGAGGAAGAGTGAGGGCCTGTTTAAACTTCCTGTACAAGGTTGTAGAAGAGTAACTTCCAGCACCTATCAGCGATTGCCGATATCACCTTCAGTTCACTTTGTTTACTCTGTAGTCTTATCCCTGCCTTTTCACACCCTTCCTCTCTCATTTATCACATCCCCTTTTTCACTTTCCCTAAGAAATACACGTTTAAACAGCTGTTTTTCTGAATCGGTGGCTACACTTTCCCTTGGTTTCTTCCAGTCAGTCAGAGAGCCTTCCTGGGCAAGAAGAGCTCAGGGTGTTTGCGTATGAGAGTATCAGCAGCGGTTTCATTGTGAAGGTGGAAACTCGATCGGTCTGAGGAATGTGTCAGGATGGCCCCCCATTTCTCTCTCCTTCTTCCGTAGTCCGTGGCCCATCTCTCTCTTTCCTCTTGGAGTCTTTTATCCCAAGGAAGAGGGAGGGCCAAAGCAGCAAGTGGGGTCAACACTGGGGGAGGTGTGTGTGCATGCACCGGCCACTGGAAAAGAGTTTGGGCGTGTGGAAAGAGGGGGGAGGCAGCTGGAGCGAGTGTGTGTAATGTGGGGGTGGTGGGCAGTGTGTGTGTGTGTGTGGTGAGTGTGTGTGTGTGTGTGTGTGAGAGAGTGTGTGTGTGTGTGTGTGTGTGTGTGTGTGTGTGTGTGGGAGGTGGCATGTGTATCTTTGTGGCAGAAAATTGCGTCTAATGGTAATGAAGGCCATGCTGCTGACCAATCCACACCCTGAGCTCAACACTGTGTGAGTGTGAGGGCAGTGGGAAATGTGGGGGTGAGGAGTCCATTCTCTGCTGTGTGTGTGTGTGTGTGTGTGTGTGTGTGTGTGTGTGTGTGTGTGTGTTGGTAAACTAGCTCTTATCTGTTGTCAGGCTTTCCTCCATCTTGAGTGGCGGCCTGGAGCTCCCAGGTTAATTTAGCATAATAATGGCTGCCGGCCATTCACTGCTGCTCTAAAATGGTGGACCTCTGCAATCACCCAACTATCTTCTGTTTTATTCTTTCTTCTCGTTTCCCTTCTCCTCCCTCCAGTCCCACCCCTTCCTGACAAAGAGGAGTGTATCCTTTCATCTTTTCCTCTTCACTGCCCTCCCCTTGTTCCCCCTTCCTTTGTCTTTCTAATTTAAGCCGAGGACTGAGGAGTGAAGTTTTGAGCACATGAGCAAGGCAACAGTAAATCTCCATATTTTGAGGAGAAGTTTGTCATTGCTTTCATTAAGTTGAGCTCTTCACAAGTCATGGTTTCTTGCAAACCATGACTTGTGAACATGGTTTTTGCAACTCGAAGTGTCTATTAGAAAATTTGTATTATGAATTCCTGAAAGAAATGGGTCTTGCTGACTAGATGCTGGTCCTGTAGGTGCTTTTCCGAAAGCAAGCACTTCTTCCTTTGGTCTGAAAAGAATGATATCTTCATTTGCATGTTACCTTTATGCAGTTATTACCCAACTCCTACTGCATTTCTTATCAGTGAAATACATCTTGTACATGTATTTTTTCCGGTGCTTGTATATGTCGTCCTTCTGCTGCGTCTAAGGCTATACGAGAAGACTTGTGGGCGCATGCTGCCCCCTTCAGTTATCAAAGACTGGCTGATACAGCGGTATGAGGCAGCGTATTTAAAAAAGAAAAAGTAAAAATAGTACCTTTTGTTTTACGGATTGAAAGGTATTGTAAGCATTAGTTCTGGTGACATCCCTAGAATCCTTCAAATATAATTTTGCGCCACCTGAGTGGTAAGCTAAGGTTAGCCAGCTCGCTGCCAGCTGTGGATAAAATCATATCTACTATTATCTAATCACCTGGGGCTTGCTGGCTTGCTGTCAGTTGTTTTGAAATTAAAAAAAGTTAATGCTATGAGTTAACTGTCACTAGTTACCCACAGCAAAATGTAACTAGCCATCTGGGGTGGGTGAGTGGGCCGTCAGTGGATTGATCCTCATCAGTCAGATTGAACTGAGTGTGAGTGGATTTGAAGAATGAGACTTGTACAAGAAAGAGCTTTGAGTGCTTAAATTGAGTGGAAAAGCAATATATACCACTCCATTTACCATTCACCTAACCATATCTTGTCTGCTAAAGTTATCTCCAGCAAAACTGCCTGTTTATTTCAACAGACGTATTATAATTTTTAACAATCAGTAAATTATTTAATGATGAGGAGCAAAGATGTGTAACAAGGCTTTCTGTAGTAGTTATTGGATCAGCCAGCTGGCTGTAATGTAAGTATATAGCTTGTATTGATTGTCACTGAGGAGTTTTACACTGGTCTCTCACTTGCTGTATCACAGTTGTATCTATATGACAAGTAGATACAACTGTGCAACATACCATTAATTTTAATGGTATGTTTTTAATTGCAATCTAATCTTAAGGCTTTTATAAATTTGAGCTTTCATTTTTTTGTGTGTTGTCGTCTTTTTCAAGGGGCTGGAATTCCTTTCTAAACCTGATGAAATGTACCCATTAGTGCTAAACTTTTTGATCTAAAGCCAACTTTGACAAGGCTCTGCAAGGCCACTAGCACATATGTTCCGTTACATTTTGGGGGGATTTATGTGAGATTTCCACCAGTGGGTAGAGAAATAATCTTCAAAGCTCAAGGGTTTTTCTTGTGGCCCATACCATACTACAGTATGTTTTCTCTCTGCTGTGTGTATTTGCATCTCCTTACGAACAAATAAACCACCACAGGAGCAGACTGAAGTCTTTGCTTAATCAGTGTAACCAAGATGTTCCGCTGTGCTGTTTAACCCTTTGAACACAAGTGGTTTTCATTTGGCTCTTGCTCTTTTATTTACAGGTTTGTGGCATTGTCACAAGCTGTGCCTATACGTTAGGCTCATGATGCTTGCCAGCATCTTACATTGATGGATAGATACTAGGTTGTAAGCTAAATTGAGTTTAGTTAGGCAGGTTTTATCCTGTATTAGATGATTGCAGTACCTGTTGACACAAGTTGTTTTTTTTTTTTGCTGGATATCTTGATGGTTATTCAGTTTTTAACACCGGAGAGCATGAATAAGTTCCTCCAATTGCAGCTGTTTTGCTTGAAAAGGTTAAAAAATTTGCCCCACAAATTTGTGCAGGCCAACTGGATCCTAATGAGCAGACAAAATAAATGAAAATTGAAGATGGTCTCAGCTGTTCAGGACGGTCTGAGTGTGTGCTTATGTGAGCGAAGCCGGGAGAATCAGGTGGTTTACTCGTCCAGTCAGCTCACTCCTCTCCTTTGACCTTGCCTTGTCTCTCCATCCTCTTTTTCCCTCGCTCGCATGCGCTCCCTCTCTGAGGAAGTACATCTATAAATAACACAGCTCTCAGCGCCACACCCTTCCCTCGATGTGTGTGCATATATGCGTGTACGTGTGCATGCACAAGGGTGATTTGTTTGCTGTACACACAAAGAAGGCAGACATGCATGCAGACACCTTGTGTGCAAATACAGCACTTTCTGAACACACACAGAAGCGTATGTGCGTTGCCTTGTGGACTTTTTGTGTGGATCTGTGTATGGGGGTTCAGTGGTATGACTCATCACAGCAGCAGGTGTCTGTTCCACTCCGCCCTTCTTCTTCGGTTTCGTTTTGTATCCCAATATTTTACTCCACTGCTCGGCTTCCTGTCTTTCCTTTATCCCGGTCTGAAAGGAGCATATTAGCTCCTCACTGACACACACAGCAGGCTACTTCAGTGAAGGTGTGCATAAGTAAATGACCACATTATTTACAAAAACAAAACCCTAACAGTGTTTTACGTTACAAAGTAAACCTAAAATGATGGACGACATTGCAGTCTATTAATGTAATCTTCAGGTGACTACAATTTGTGCAGTGTTGTAAGCATAGATAGGGCTGATGAACTTGGTTAGGCCAAGTTTGAATGTGAACTCTTCAGTGATAATCTGTTGTGAATCATGCCCAAAACAAGGGTGGTTGTTGCCATTTGTTCCCATGTTTTGT
Organism: Haplochromis burtoni; assembly: GCF_018398535.1. Classification (NCBI taxonomy): domain Eukaryota; kingdom Metazoa; phylum Chordata; class Actinopteri; order Cichliformes; family Cichlidae; genus Haplochromis; species Haplochromis burtoni. The sequence continues at coordinate 789,180 of NW_024582604.1, forward strand.
CTCCATTGGCCCATGGTAACGGCACATCATACAAACAAGTCTGCTGCCACAACTACTTCTTTGTTGCAATCCCAAACAATTTGTTTTATATTGTATTTTCCTTCTTTGTTTTTGTTTTTTTGTTTGGTTTTTTTGTTTGTTTCTTTTTGTTTTCAGCAAATTAACAGTGTAATTTCATGCTTCATTCTTATCGGTTAGCCAGTAGACACAGCTCATAGCAGCAGTCCCATTGTGAGATTTGTGGCACTGTTGGTCTTATCACAGGCTGTTGTTGGTGGAGCCCTGACCAAATACATCACCACAGTTCTTTCATGTTGTTTTTATTTGCTTTGGGGGGGAAAAAAAGCATACATTTTGTATAAAATATATTCCACATTATGGGGACAACAAAACCATTGTGGGTGCCTGAAATGGAAATTAAAAAAATGAGGAAAGTGGTAAATGAAAACAGAATTGATATTGTTGGCTTAAAAATTACTCAAATAACTCAAAAAACAAACAAACCCCTAGATAAAATATTGGAAGTGCCTGAAGTTCTAGTCTTTGTTACTTCCAGACGGATGTGAGGCTTTCCGATTCATATTTGACTTGTAATGTCTCTTCTGAATATCCTGAACGTTTCCCCTGATGAATGGCCTCCATATTGTAATAATTGAAGATACTAACTTTCATAACTAATAAAACACATTTCAAACAAAATGAACTAAAAACCACTTTTGCAACTAACTGCGCTAATACCGAAGTGAAAACAAAAACTAAAAAAACAAATACAAAACTATTAATAACTGCCCTCGGTTTCAGTGTCAGATCTAATTATTGCTCACTTGAGGCTTCAAAATGCCAAAGCCTAGATTACACTCTGTTGTGGAAATGGACAGCTGGAGGCCTGATGGCCATGTATTCCTTCCTGTTATACTTTGTTTTGGATTTTTTGTTTTTGTTTTTTTTGGAGTCGGCGTACTTGGTGCGTTGCAACTTCCTCTTGCTAACCAGTGAATGACGTAACCGTGGCTGCGTGAATCTTTTATGTTAGGTTTATGCTGTAATAGATTGCTTAGGTCAAGTTCCTTAAAGAGATGAGTTGATAACAGAGTGTCTTGTTTGCAGCCAGCGGGAGCAGGCAGGGATATAGAAGCAAGAAAAGAATTTACACTATCTTACAAGATTTGTTTGACTCATTTATTCCTTTTTAGGAACTTGATGGGTTTTGTTCATGTAAACACAGTTGTAGCGATGTCATAATGCATTCAAGTATATGCTTGCACCACAGGCATACTGGAATAGTAGAGTACACTATATTCTAAAGTCACATTTTCAGGTAAACATTTGTTTCAAGCAAAAGTTGCTTTAGCCCTTTTATAAAGTAAATGTTGATATATATTTTTTGCTAATTAAACTGGACAGAAAATCAGATCTTTAGAAGAGTGTTGAAACGATGAAAGACGATGGATTGAGCATGAAAAGCTGCAGAGAGGTGAGGGTGCGATTAAGAAGTGGGGCCGTGACGAAGCTAGGAGGAAGAGAGAGAAGGCAGCCAAGTGGAGAAGTGTGTTTGTGTGCGTGCTTGTGTGTGTGGCCAGATGGCTCCAGCGTGTGGCGACCAGCCAGAGGAACAGGTGCAGGTCACATGACCAGCCGTTACCACGGAGATGGTGATTGCTCTTGGCGTGAGGATGAAAGGAGAAGGGCCCCAGGGACAGAGAGGGGGTGAGAGATGTAGAGGGAGGGTGAGTGAGCGAGCAGGAGGGAAGGAGGGAGAGAGGCACCAAGCAGGAAAGGGGACGAGCGACACAGGCACAGAGCAGAGAAAGGCGATCGGCCATACACTACAGGCAGCAACACAAATGGTTATGTTCTGTTTCATAGTAGGTTAGTTAGTGGAACAAATTGCTGTTGCCTGATGGCCTGACATAACTTTTACTCTGAAATAAATCAACATGTTGTAAAGCGGAGTGTAAAGCTTGGTTTAGATAGCCAGTTTGATTGTGGATCCAGTTCCATGTTTGCAAATTAGCTGGATTTGCTAATCCCCGCTGCCAGCTAATCACTTATGAAACCTTTTAACAGTACTTTTTTTGTCTTTTATCAACACGCAGTGTCCTTAGCCTTCAAATTTTTGCCAGCATTGACTTTTTATTTAAAATCATGGATTCCATCTGTAGCCAGTTATTTCAAAAGTAACTTTTATGTAACAACATATTTAAAAAAAAAACAACTATCCACTGCAAAGTTCTCTTTGCAGGCAGGTGTCAGCCACTTTGTCATAGAATACCATTGTACATTTCCATTGCTGCAGATTGTAACTTGTGGGTCAAGTCTTCCACTAACTGTTAATTGAAGCTTTATGCAGTATTTCTGATTGTTTGCTCTATATAAGCCATGTAGTGTCTCAAAGGTGAGGTCTCAAGTGGGGTGATGAAAGCAATCTAAGAAGATAACGTTGTTCACTCTGTGTTTATGGTGAAAAGTATAAAATTATGCACCTACCAAGAATCAGGTGATCCTGATCCTGTTTGAAACAAGTATGAATGATACCTCCTAGGTTTCTAGCAAATAAAGTTGCTGTAGTTTTGTTTGTTTGTTTTTTCGGACTGTTTCAAAACCCACAAATATTCAACCCTAAGTCAGTCGTGGGACCATTTTCCTTCCAAAGTACTACTGAAGACCTAAATTATTGCTTGCAATTTTCATGCAAAAATAAATGGCACACTCTTGCTGCCTACAAATTAGTTTTTTTTGTAATATATGATGGATTCAGATGAAACTAGGTTTTCTCACAACTGATAAAATCCAAAAATGCAGAATGATGCAGAAGCCTGGCGAGCGACAAAAAGTTGAAAATACTTTGACCCTGTGCTCAAAGTATTGTTAGATCATGTTGGAGTTACACTACCAAACTTATGTGTGTGTTGTGTTACAGACATTTGTTCATAGTTTCAGATGCCCAAACAGTATTTCAACTTTGAGTGTTGTCTCACTTTTAGACTTTTCTCCCATTCAATAAACTAGTAAAGTAGTTGCCAGGAAAACACCATCACTGGGTAGTGTACAACAATGTTTATTACACAGCTTCAAAGTATTTCCAACTTTGTGTCACTCAACAGCCATTTGCATCAGTGTGCGTCTTTGCATTTTATCAACTATGAGGAGAAAATGCATTTTGTTTTATCTGAACCCTTCATTAGGATTCCACAGTGGGTGTAAAAGGGAAATCTGTGGTGATGCTTTAGGTTACATTAACACGAAAACTATGTGATCATGACCAGAGTTGCTTTGTGTTTCCGAGTGTTTTTGGTGCGCACAGCTGTAAAAAGTAAGGTGTGATACTGTTTTCTCAGTATTCTGTCATCTGATTTTTAGATTGCAGGTGCAGAGTAGTTAAAGGCTAATAAGCTCGGACTGGTTTGAAAGATTGGGCTTTTCGTTGTGAGATTTTCAGAATAAATCTAGTTTTGAAACTGAAACCCAGAAAGGAAAAAATTAACATTTGAAAATTAACTAGTCAGTAGTGTGATCCCTGCCTCAGCATGACCTCTCCATTGTTGCACAAGGTCTCTGTACCTGCTAAAATAAAACAGTTTACTGGGCTCAGCTCAACAGCCTCCAGGCTCTGTTGAAGAAAGGACAACTTTTTGGGGGTGTTGGATGGGATTCCCGCATATCTTATGTGAATTCATAGTCTTTGGCACTTTAGAGATGAATGGTTCAAACAGAGGTGTCACTCAACCTGCATCGTACAAACATCTGCCGTTTGGAAGGGGTAGAAATGCGAGGCTGCGTGCCAGACAGAAGAAGGATGCCGAGTGTCCTCTCACCTCTGTGGTGTGAATGCACACAAGCTCTCAGACAGAGCCAGCTCCTCTTTCTTTCCATGCCATAGATTGGAAGAAGCCTGGGGGCCCCTCAGCCCCTCCCCCTTCCTCTCACAGGCCTTGCTCTCCCCCTCCCTCTCTCTTTCTGTCTGCCTGTCTCTCTCTCCCTCCCTCCCTCCCTCCTTTTGGGTCTTTCTTTCTGCCCTCCACCCCACCCCCTCTCTTTCTTGCTCCCTCTCTCCCTGTGCCTCCATGCAGTCTTTCATCACATTAACCCCCTGTGTGCCAGAGCCTGAGGCACACTAATGATTTCTAAATGGGTAAATCAAACATGGCGATTGCCTTGGGACAGACAGGGGCGCGCACATGTAAAAGAGGTAGTACTTTGAATAATGGCTTTATTTTGTGGTTAGACACTTTTTTCTTCTTTTTTTTTTTTTTTTTGATGAGCTCATTCTAACTTGTTTTTGTTTTTTTTCTCTCTCTTCTTTCCATTGTATCCTGTAACAGTAAAAAAGTGGAGTCAGAGGGTGGGGCCAGTGCTGCTAAGAAGGATTCAAAGAGAAAGAGAGAGTTCTCAGTCAACGATGATGCTGAGGTGAAGTCTCCACCTCTGTCTCCACCCGAGGAAGAGGATGATGATGGCATACAGGTATGAAAAGGAAAGCTGTCGTAGAAAGTTTTGCAATGCCATAAAAGCAGGACTAAAACACATGTACAGAGTAATTTAAAAAAGCAGGAGGTCATGAAAACCTTTGCAGATCTGTGTCACGGCCTGTAGAGATAGACGGCACTGAGCCAGCAGGCGTCTGCTGTTTGTGTTGTAAACCAGCCATGTTGACAGACCAAGCAGATAAGCCCTCCTGTCAAGTTGACATCATGCATCATCAGCAACTTTTCAGCTGCTGCATTCATTTTCTTTTTTTCTTTTTTTTAATTTTACATTTCAAGTGTGGTGTCGTTTCTCTACCAGGCTGCAGAGAATAGTTGAAAATATACTTTTAAGTACTGGTTTAGAATTTGGAAGGCGTCCATGAACCCATGAACAGATTCATGAAATTATGTGCAGATATAATTATGTGGATCTTGAAGAGAGTAGCATCTGGCTATTAGCTGTATGAAGAGTTGTAGCTCTAATTCAAACAGGAAAGCACTTTAGCAGCTGTATGTCCCCTTAAACATGTCCTCTCCAGGCTGCTACCCTAGTTTGTTTTCGCACTCTTATGTTGAAACATTCTGAGCCCCTTGAATTGTAAAGGTTTTGGTTTTTTAAATATGGATAACATGCTGGGCGATATATGGTACAGAATAGTGAATAATAAATAATAATGCCTGGTGAATGATGACGTACAGCCCTTCATTTTCCGCTTACCAGTGCAGATTTGGTAGGATATTATATTCATCCCAAAAGTTGGGATAGCAGCCTAAATACAGCCAGTAAACGCATACAACAACAATGAAATCTGTGTTATATATCTAAGAAAGTAGAATAGAATTAAATTAGTGAAGTAGAAAAATATTCTGCACAATAAATAACAAATTAAAAGACTAAAAAGAACCACAATAAAATGCTAAATAAAAATGTAATAAATGTACAAAGCAAAATCGAATCAAAAAATGACACTAAAACAAAACGGCTGGATAAAATAAGTAAAATAGGTGAAGTCCCCACCTGTCTCCACCTGAGGAAGAGGAGTCAATATAGTAGAACCACTACAGCAAGTGGCAGTGAAGTGGCTCACTTTGTACAGCATGTAGTAAAGTGTAGTGAAGCATAGAAAAAGGAGGAAATATACAATACAATGAGTGTCATCAGAATTTTTAAGTTAATTTGCTGTACAGTTAGTGGAAGGAGGAAGGCAAAAATCACTGAGATCTCGCAGATGACTAAGGCTACACACTGCAGGCGAAAGTGCATCAAATCCGACTTTGCTATGACAGTGTGAACGGCACAAATCCAATATTTTCAAATCTGACCTGGGTCACTTTCGTATGTGTTACTGAATCCGATACATACTGATGTTTTAGAAAGTGACTGCTGTTTTTTTGCTCTTTTACGTTACTGACATAAGACAGATGCCAATTATCAGCACCGGAGAAGACAAACAAGAAAGCATGGTGGCCATTGTTAAAGCACGGGCTCTCTTTTTTCTCAGTGTCCTTTCTCTAATTAATTTGTCAAAATTCTGTCGGTTACGACTGTGCAGAAATTGATAGACTGCTGCAACAACACCTACTAGCTCTGTAGCCGCCATTTTTTTTTTCTTCCGTAAACACGCTTTGTGTGTGACGTCTTCTTTTGCGCATGTGGACTGCTTTGAGAGCCCTGAACCGTTCACCCTAGAGCGCGTTTGCTGTCACATTTTATTTGTAGTGTGAACAAACAGACAAAAAAAAAATCAGATTTGATCAAAAATAGCATTAAGACCCCCAGTGTGAACGTAGCCTAAATGTTCTTACTCTCCCTCTGTTTATCAGAAGCGTCGGTCTAGCCGTCAGGTGAAGAGGAAGAGGTACACAGAGGATCTGGAGTTCAGGATCTCTGAAGACGATGACAGCGGAGACGACTCGCCATCGCCAAAGTCTCCATCGTCCTCATCGCAGCAACAGGTGCAGCCAAGCTTTCAGTTTTTGGTTTGTCTTCAGTGAACCACTTGTCAGAAGCTAAATGACGCGATTGAATGATGCTGTTTGTCACATTTGCCCGTTTGGAATAACATGTGTAAGGCTGCATTTGAACATTGATGTACTGAAATGTGGAACGAAGCTGGCAAGAGACACATGAAGTGAAATCATTGTAATCAAGTTGTTGACAATGTCCATGTACTTATGTTACCATAAGTGGAGTGATGAATATATTAAGAGTGAGCTTTGCATTCATCTCGAATCATTTGATTGGTTTGCAGCTAGTTCAACAACTACAGCAAATATAGGAAGTAAACGTTGTTGAAGCAGGCAGTTAGGGGGAAATGCATCCAAATTGACAACGCTTTGCTGTCAGCTTCCTTCATGTTGTGTTGGATTGCAACCAGTGCACTTCTGCTAACATGTGGTGTAGTAAACGCACAGCATTGAACATAACAGATTGGCCTGATGTAACTAATACCCGAGCTAGATTTTTATTATTTTTTTTAATCCAGATCAGACCAGTATCCAATCCAGACATCACATGAAACAATCCAGCACGGTGAATGAATTTGCTTGTTTTGTGTTTCCAGGATGTGGCTGAAGCTGAAGGACCAGTTGTAGAGAAGATCATGGGCATGCGCACCTCCAAAAAACAAGTGAGCTGCACAGATCCACACCCTAATGACACTAACACAATACACAGATCCACAGGGTGGCCAGAGTCGTGGTTTGCGTCATGTGATTAGCCTTCCCACAGTTGACATAAGCACATTACACATAAATACGTTGCTTATGCAGCATGTTTTCACTTGGAAAGCAGATTCCTTATATTTCAGCATGTGTATGCTCTGAGCTCTGTGTGCGCCTGCGATTGACTGTGTGTAGGTGTCGGCCTTGCTTTGTTTTCTACGCCTTGTCTAAAGAGAGATCATCCCTGAGCCAACACAAGCGCACACACACAATCGCCAGCCAACTCTCCTTTGCTAGCCAGCTGCCAATGGGTTATCCCCCCCACCCCCTCGACCACCACCACAACACACTCCCGTGCACAAGCACACTCACACCACTCTTTTTCTCTTGCAGCTCTGTTCAGAGTTGACCTCGGACTTGGCACACAGCCAAAACCGCAATACTAGCTACACCAGACGCCAAACTAGCGTTTCCTCAGGCAGGGTGTGTGTGTGATTGATGATTCATGGCATTACAGTAGTAGTAGCATGGTAGAGGGTGTGTGTGCAGTAGTAATGGTGAATGAAAGTGGACAGCCTTGCTTGAAAGAGCTACTGTTTTGGTATTTCCCCTTTTTATGCATTTATGAAACAAAATGCTCAGTCACACAGATTTTAGCAGTTGAATTTGTTCAAGTATTTCCTGTTAAAACCCATTAAAACTTCTTCAACAGCCTTATTTATTTTTGATCAGCATGTTGCAGCCAAAATGTTAAATAGGTGCAAGGCTGCTTACTAGAGCTGGGCGATATATCGAGTTTTTAAAAAATATCGATATATTTTTATACGAGATATAAGATGTGACAATATCCTTTATATCGATATAGTATATGTTACGTTATAATTATACTTGTGGAGCCGCAAGTTTGCCTCTCTTTCGTCCACTTTCGTCTTTACGCAACGTTACTCGGCCTCGCCTCTCCTTCACTGAACACAACTCCCCCTCCTCCCCCATCGCTTCACCTGCAGGAAGCGACAAGATGGACACGGCAAATCTCCGTTAACGAGTTACTGCGCATCGCCCCGTGTGTGGGGCTGGACGACGTCAACGTGTTAGCTAGCTAACCACGCTAACGAGCTAGCCACGCTAACGCCATGCAGCCCAGAGGGGCTGCACGGACTAAAATCCTTTCATTTTCTCAAAAGTTGACAGCGCGCCTTATGTATGAATTCTGGTTGTGCTTGATGGCCGCGAACCGATTTTATGTGGAACACGGCGCTCAGCAATCTGTCAAAAAATGTTTTAGTACGACTTTGATAAGCTACGGAGCTGCACCGCTTGATGGATTGTCGGAGCATTACGGCTGAGCCTCGCGGAGTGATACGTACTGTGCTTCAACGTAATATTACCCTACTGTGTATAAGGACCATAAATGGCACCTGTTAAGAGACACAGCTTTGACTAAGAACTCTCTTTTTGTTCTTACTTTATGACTTTAAAAAAATATATCGAGATGTATATCTTATATCGCCATCCAGCTAAAAAATATCGAGATATGAATTTTGGGTCATATCGCCCAGCCCTACTGCTTACACATTACATGAAGGGCACCCCTTTCTCTCAGTTTGAGACAGTTTAATGTTGAATGACGTGTCAGAGTGAAACTCACGTGCAGGCTCCTTCACTACTTCGACCACATGTTGTATAATAATGTTGAGCCACTTCTGCTGCTGCTGTATTTGCTGTGATTATGATCCCTTTTTTGTATTGTTTTTCTTTTCAGCGGGAGTCGGGGGAGGAAGTGGAGGTGGAGGAGTTCTACGTCAAGTTCAAGGGCTTGTGAGTAGTAGCTTGGCTTTTTTGGGGGTTTTTTTGCTCTTTTTCTTTCACATCAGAGCTGCCTCGTTCTTCTTTTTTCTATTTATTTAAAGACCTATTTCAGTGAACACAGGGACATTTTTAAGTATGTGATCCAGATCCTCTCTCACATTATTAACACAACTGGTGCAGTTGCATCCTATCACAATGATAAGCACATGGAATGCTTTTCATTCATTAGATACCTGTGTCATTTCTATCTCTTGCTGTGTGAAATGTAAAAATGCATTTTACAAAAACAATTTAAAGTTGCTTGTTCTCTAAGCAAATTTGACCCCAACATGCAAATAATGTAGTTTTCAGTCCCCCCAGCATTTAACATAAATAAAGTGTGCTTAATTCCTGATTCGCTTCAGCTTTGATTTTAGCAGCTGGCAGTTTAAAGAATTAACCCTCCTTTGGACAGGGATACAACTAATACTGGATCAATTATTTTCTCAATAATAATTAAGTCTGTGATATGCCGGAAACAATGCATTTTTCATGAGTTTGGAGAGCTTCTACTGTCTGATTCAGAGTCCGAAATACTTTGAGCTCACAGCCATAGAAGGCAAGGAGAGCTGATATATGCAGACATTGAAGTAGATTTAATTTGGATGTTTGGGGGACACATCTGCACAAAAACACACTGGTGTCAAATCGGAGGTGATGGACTTTACCAGACTTTTGACTAAGCAGTCCAGAACAGAGATACAAATGTCTTTAATCCGTGAGACACAGTTTCTGTAAGAAGTACTCTAGCTGATAGACTTGGAGATCTCCCTACGACATCACATACGATTTTCTTCCTCTAGTTTATAGCATCCAATTCTTTGAAATGACTGATGTGAAATTTATTTTGTGCTTCTCAGTTCATACCTCCACTGTCGCTGGGCTGACCTGGAGGAACTAGAAAAGGACAAGAGGATACACCAGAAGGTCAAGAGGTTTAAGGCCAAGCAACAACTCAACACCTTTATAACTGAGGTAAGACCAAAACGCTGCACCACAAACCAGACCTTCCGCTGCATGGAAGTAACCACTCACAAGGAGTGCTTCTGAATGGAATGTGTCAAGAAATGTTGCTGGCTATAAAATTGTTTTTTCCCCCCAGAGTTTTGCTTTATACAGACACTGACTTGAGTTTCACATAGAGCTGTTAAATAGAAAAGCTGGGTAGATAAAAACTAAGAACACATTTCATACAGAGGAGTTTACTCTGCAAGGCCTCATCATTTCATATTCAGTGTATCTTAAAACTCCACTTCTTTTCTCTGCAGATGGATGATGAGCCTTTTAACCCTGACTATGTGGAGGTGGACCGTGTCCTGGACGTTTCAGAGAGCACAGATGAAAATGGAGAGGTGCTTTGATCTCTTTCATTGGGCTTGAGCCTCTTTTTTTTTTTCTCTACACCCACACTCACCAAAGCGCCCTGTGTTTTATGTGTGCAGACGGTGACCTTATATCTGGTGAAGTGGTGCAGTCTGCCTTACGAAGACTCCACCTGGGAGCTGAAGGCCGACATCGACCAGTCCAAGATAGACGAATTTGAGCGTATCGGAGCACGCACGCCCAACACTAAGAGAGTGGTGAGTGGCTGTGCTTTGGGTGCTGTCTGTCTCCTAGTCTCCTCCTTATAGGCGTGTTCGTGTATTGGCCTGCTGTCTGCTCCTTCCTCTTCCAGATTTACAGCTCCCTTAACTGCTCTCCACAGGGCCACGTTTTTGTGGTCTTACACACTCGCACACATACGCCCTGCTCTTGTGGCCAAGCCAAACCACTAACAGTGTGTTTAATGCTGAACAGAAGCAGCTGACTGGCTGTGGTCTCTCCTTCCATCACTCTTTCCTCAGCCTGCATCCATCTATTTTAACTCCTGCCTACTGTTTCTCCTTAAGGGCCGTGCTCGTAATGCTCCATCATATAGTGGCAGCATTGGGAGGCAGTTTTATTTTTAGCCTCATTTGCAGTGTGGACCAAGGGCCTTTTCCCCAGAGGATGAATTCCATCAATTTAGTTGGTCAAAAAATCCTTAATAACCCAACATCAGTTTCATTTGTAATATGTGGTTTAAAAAGTGAGGCATCCTAAGGCTGCTGACAGAAACCATGTGTGAAAGATATAACCCTTTCATTTATTAGAATGGATCCAGTCTGTCAGTGCAGCGGGGTACTAACACTGTGGGTTTTTTGTCAGCAAGGTCTCCTGCCAAAAAACCCTGGGTCATCTAGCCAAAAAGTTGAATTAGGTTAAACTTTTCCTGCAATGTGACTTTGTCCTGCAAGCTAATCAAACACGTGTACAGCTCACTCGCTAAAATACCTGCCACCAATGGCTACAACCAGTTGTAAAGTTCTGTATTAAAAGCTGTGCAGTATTATCACATTCATTTGTCCAAGTGTGCATCCTGGATTGTATTTCATTGTCTCAACAGCACGGTGCTGCTAATGCCTTTAGCTAATTTGGGACTGAAACTTCATTAAGTTAAGTTAAGGGGCGCTGTTTAGTGTAAACACAACTGAAATCAGGGTGTTATGTAACAGAAAACAAACACTGAATGTATTAAAAGAAAAGAAAAGCTTGTCATGCTCATGACCAGTTGTCATGTTTTCCATACTGGCTGGCTCCTGTCTGGCCATCCATGTTCTTTGGATGGATTAAAGGATCTCCACCTGCACTTGGATGCCTTCTAACATCTTGTCATCAGTGAGCCCAAGGGTCCGTGCAGACGTCCGCATACCCGTAGGCGTTTTTGTTTTTTCCATGACCAGCCATACTTGTTCATGGAGACTGCCAAGTAGCAGACTTGAGTAGATTACCAAGAAGTAAAACTGGAATGACTACTCTGCCGTCGTGTCTCCATCTACCTACACAATACAAGCAATGCTCAACTCCACCATTTTGGACTGTAGTTGTCATTCTGTTCTGAAGATGCTCTGCATAACTTCAAGACTGCAAAACAGAACAAGGGGCAGTATTGCCTTCAATAGTTCTGGAGTTACACTCCCAGGACGAAGACTCACAGGAGAGGCAGTTGGGGTTTTTTTTGTTCAGTTATTTGCCGCAAAGGGTTTGGGCGAAAAAAGTGTTTGCAAAGGAAAACTTGTGAAGCGTGAAAGCTTTTAGTGAGCAAAAGCACCCAGAGCAACACGCATATAATCCTAACCCCTCAAACACACAAACAGTATCTGCATCTTTATGAAACACTGCAGTCATCAACACTGACTGTTTTTTAATAACCCTATATGTTTTATTGTTGTGTCCAGGATCGGCCTCCTGCAGCTGACTGGAAAAAGCTGGAGGGCTCCAGGGAATACAGGAACGGCAACGCACTCAGGGAATACCAGCTAGAAGGCCTCAACTGGCTAACTTTCAACTGGTACAACTCGTAAGTCACCATTAATTGCATTTTCTTTGCATTAGTCTCCTAACTGCTTCTGTCAGTCTGCACATGTGATATCACCTTACTTAATATTCTTAAGTGGGCATTAAAGTGAATATTAAATAGCCCTGTGGTGCACTGCTGTTTAAGCCTTCCCATTGGCGTCATCATCTGTGCCTGAAATCACACCGCCAAAGTGCTCAGGAAGGCAGCTCGACACAAATGGAATTGAAATGACTGTTTTAAACTGAAGCTGTTGTGTTTTTCATATTTTTCTGTGGTGCTCAATTCAGGGTTGTTGTTGTTGTTGTTGTTTTTTAATATAGCGCCAAATCACAGCAACAGTTCCCTCAAGGCACTTTATACTTTTAAGCTAAAGACTCTTAAGCTAAAGAGTTCTCAGAACTCTACAGTGTTCTGGAGAAAACCCCGACAAACAATCCCCTATTAGTGAGCGTTTTGCGGTGCTGAGATAGAAGAACTCCCCTCCAGCAGAACCAGGCTCAGGGAGAGGCAGCAATGAGCAGTTGGTTAGGTCAAAGAGAAGAAGAGAGAGAGCATAGGGAGACAGATGATCACATCAGTGTATGCACACATAATCCCTGTGAGGTGAAAGCTTAGCCTCCAAACTGGTCAGAAAGTTCTGTTCGACACAGTTTTTCCTACTCTAGGCCCTGCACTCGGAAAGAGTAGTTATCCCTAATATGGAGGTCACAGGCACATCAAGAAGGGGAAAAACTGAGGGGCTGGATCAAAGACCAGTATAGCATAAAAGTTGACTATTGTGAACTTTAGAGCACAAGAATAAATACTTTGAGCTAGAAATAAGCAGATCTCCTTTAGACCTCTGTTGTGCTTTTATGTGCACCAATGTGAATAATTGTCATTTCTGGAACATTTGGTATCTATTGATGGAATTCAGTCAAATCCAACAGGAGAGCTAACACCCAAATATTTTCCAGCTTTTTTTGTCATTAGAACACTGATTTGGAAAACAGATTTTCCAAAGGGGTGAAGCAATGTAATAAGCAAAGAGCTTATGGAAGACTGTTTAAGAAATTTGTGGTCAGTGTGCGCAAATACAGGTGATATAAAAGGCGTCTGTCTGCCTTTGTCTCCCCACAGACGTAACTGTATCTTGGCTGATGAGATGGGTCTGGGGAAGACCATCCAGTCGATTACATTCCTCTATGAGATTTACATGAAGGGCATTGAAGGGCCGTTTCTGGTCATCGCACCGCTCTCCACCATTCCCAACTGGGAGAGAGAGTTCAGAACCTGGACTGAGCTCAACGTGGTGGTCTACCATGGCAGTCAGGCCAGCCGGAAGACCATCCAGGCCTATGAGATGTACTACAGAGATGCACAGGTGAGAGGGAATTAAACATTTAAATATCAAATACCTTTTCCCCTTTCATACATTTGCCTTGTACTATAAAGCAAACCTATTCAAACATATTCGGGGTATCCTCCTGAGCTGGATAAATGTTCACACACAGCTAGTTATCTATTCAATAAGTTATCCCCGGGTTTCCTCTGGGTTTGACATTAGGGGTGCAATTAACAGCATCATACCAGTAACAATTATGGAGACTTGTACTAGTAATAGAGTTGCTTATGTTTACCTTTAAATCTTTAAATCCTGCTTCATAGTATAGGCTTTAAAGTCAAATATTTCATTACGCAGCTAACATATTTGTGACAGCTTGTATGAGGAAAAATGAGAAGGATCATAGAGGTGTAGATTAGGGAGGCAGAAACAGGATGCTGCTGTGTGAGAAGGTCTCTAGGTCTGAACACCACCTCAGCTAGCTGGGGATGGACAGCGCTCCTCTGCTGCATAAGCTCTTTTAGTCCTCTAGCTTTAAGCCGGAAACTGTAAGCTCTTTTTGTGCAATGCTGCTAACAGCTTTTAGTGTAACCTGTGTCACAGCAAGCCTGCGAAGCAGCATTTTAGTGTGCTTGCCTAGCTTCTTGTTCATAATCCAGACTGGGGTAATCCTCAAGGTTGTGCGGAGCCTATCTGCTTTCTCACACGCACCAAATGCTTGGGACTTTTCCAGGTAGATCTTTACAGATTATGATAGCAAGAGGAGGTTTTGGGGCGTTTGACCTGGTTTGAATTAAAAGCTGCATAACAACTAGAAATACTCAAGAAACAACACCGAAACCAGATGCTCAGGTGAAGACATCAGAGCGTTAACGTCCAGACTTTTTCTGTTTCAAAGTCTGTCTTTGACTCGCGTTTGCAACAAATGGTGACTGTTTTGTTGACCTTCATGCTTTTCCTCTCTTTTTTTATCACTTCTCCAGGGTAAAATAATAAAGGGAGTGTATCGGTTCCATGCGGTGATAACAACTTTCGAGATGATTCTGGCTGACTGTCCAGAGCTGCGCAGCATCCCGTGGCGCTGTGTGGTGATAGATGAAGCCCACCGTCTCAAAAACCGAAACTGCAAACTACTGGAGGGACTCAAAATGATGGACATGGTGAGTGGCTGATGTATGTGGTTGTAATTTTCTTTGATTCACAGGACCAAAGGACAAATGTGATTTTCTTCAGTGGGTTAAAGCTCTGTCAACATTTCCTGCTTGCATTTTTAGAAACTCTAAATCTTTCTTCACCGTCTCTCTAGGAGCACAAAGTTCTGTTGACAGGAACTCCTCTCCAGAATACTGTGGAGGAGCTCTTCAGCTTACTGAACTTTCTGGAGCCGGAGAGATTCCCATCTGAACAAACATTCATGACTGAATTTGGAGACCTTAAGACTGAAGAACAGGTAACGGGGATACTCTGCTGTAGGACGACTTTTCATGTTTGCTGAATTCTCACTGCAGTGACATGTCCTTTGTGTATATCAGGTTCAAAAACTGCAGGGCATTCTGAAGCCCATGATGCTCAGAAGACTGAAGGAGGATGTGGAAAAGAACCTGGCCCCGAAGGAGGAGACCATAATTGAGGTAGAACCCTTTTACCAGAACAGCAGTGATTCTGCAGTTGCCAAACAAAGCAAATATAATAAAAGGGGGGGGGAAACATTAAGCCCACTTCAGTCCTGGCAACACTGGAGTTTGGAATTAAAATGATTTGAATAAATGACTTTTTGTTTTGTTAGGTGGAGCTTACCAACATCCAGAAGAAATACTATCGGGCCATTCTGGAGAAGAACTTCTCTTTCCTGTCCAAAGGAGGGGCTGGAGGGGCTGGAGGCGGAGGAGCCAGTGTCCCCAACCTCCTCAACACCATGATGGAATTGAGGAAATGCTGCAACCACCCTTACCTCATTAATGGTACATACTCAGCTCTCCAAAATGAAAGAATGACTTTGTAATTCTCAATGTTTGTAACTGTAAACTTGTTTGTTGCACAGGAGCGGAAGAAAAAATCATTGAGGAGTTCAGGGACTCCCATAGTTGTGGGGCAGATATGCCAGACATGGCCCTCCAAGCCATGATTCAGGCTGCCGGAAAGCTGGTGCTCATTGACAAGCTGCTTCCCAAACTCAAAGCTGGCGGTCACAGAGTCCTGGTGTTCAGTCAGATGGTCCGCTGTCTGGACATCCTGGAGGACTACCTCATCCAGAAACGGTGAGAAGTTTGCGGAAGTTAAATATCAAGTTTTTGTCAGCATGGTTGTATCCAATACTCGATTTACCCAAAAGTAACTCACTGAACTAATTGCGGATGCTCGTGTTAAACATGACTAAAGTGTCAGATGATAAGGTTCGACTGCTCGAAGCACTCGTGTCATGCAGATATCTCTAACTTAATGAACTCGAGTACAGACATCTCGCTTTGACTCGTACTGGAATGCTCACATGTGCAGTGAAATGCAGACCGAGAAACAAAATGGAGCGTCACTTTTCAACATCAGCTTTCGGCAGAGCAGAACAAAGAGAGGATCTGCATTCCATCAGGTTTATTTTAGCTGAGATGAGCCATTAAAATATGGTCAGACTGGCATTGCAGGCCGCTTGAGACAACTTCTGCTTCTGCTACAAAACTTGTACTGCTGTGTGCAATTCCACTTTAACTGTAATTGTGACCGGTTGTCTTGCTGTGTGTCCAGATATCCATATGAACGTATAGATGGTAGAGTTCGTGGTAACCTGCGGCAGGCAGCCATCGACCGCTTCTCTAGACCAGACTCGGATCGTTTTGTCTTCCTGCTGTGCACGAGAGCTGGAGGACTCGGCATCAACTTGACTGCAGCAGATACCTGCATTATCTTTGACTCTGACTGGAATCCCCAGAATGACCTCCAGGTACACCCCCACCCCCGATGTGTGCTCTGAAATAAATCTGCGCTGCATCTTCAATCATCTCCAAATGAATAGTGTCCTTGAGAATCAACAGAAAAAAGCAGAAATGTGTTTAAAACTCTAAATGCGTCTTCTTCCAGGCCCAGGCAAGGTGTCATCGTATTGGCCAATCCAAGTCTGTCAAGATCTACCGCCTAATCACCAGGAACAGCTATGAGAGGGAGATGTTTGACAAGGCCAGCCTGAAGCTGGGACTTGACAAGGCCGTTCTCCAGAGCATGAGTGGACGAGAGAATGCCAACAGCGGGGTGAGACCTCACACCAGCGGATATATCCACACATAACAGCATCAGTCCACTTTAAAGTTCATCCTTCAGATTATCATATCCTTCTTCTTTGGGTTAAGCACCTGACCCTTTAGAAAGGGAGAGGAAATAAATATTTTCCGTCATTGTCCAGGTCCAGCAGTTGTCAAAGAAAGAAATCGAGGACCTGCTGAGAAAGGGAGCGTACGGAGCTCTTATGGACGAGGAAGACGAAGGCTCAAAATTCTGCGAGGAAGACATTGACCAGATCCTCCAGAGACGAACGCACACCATCACCATTGAGTCCGAGGGCAAGGGCTCCACTTTTGCTAAGGTGACAAAAAAAATTACTGTGAGGGCGGGGGGGGAGAGAGAATCTGTATATGAAAAATAAATCGCTAACAAGTGTTCCTCTGTCTGCAGGCTAGTTTTGTTGCGACAGGCAACCGAACAGACATTTCCCTGGAGGATCCAGACTTCTGGCAGAAATGGGCAAAGAAGGCTGAGCTAGACTTGGATGCCATCAATGGACGGGTACTACACACATGTGGCAAACACAAGTACCTGGCGTCTAACACACCACACAGGAACATGCAGTGTAGCCATAAATCCACAGAGAACCGTCACACCATGTATCTAAATACTTCACAAAGTTGGGGACACAAAGCTCTGGGCTGAGTTCTGTTATTTAAAGGGGGTTACAATAGTTATTGGTAGTTAAATAATGTGAGACGGCTTGAGAGTGAGACAGTCGGGACAGAAGGGAGGTACAGAGAGGGGGGAGAGAGATTAATATTGACAGTTGGGAATCTCCTCTCTTCCTTAATTACCCATGTTTCCCTGCTCGTGTGTGTGTGTGTGTGTGTGTGTGTGTTTGAGCGAGAGAGAGTAAGCTGCTTAGCTCCACTTAACAGAGCACAGATGCCTGGAGGGTACAGAGATATCACTTAGGCTCGTGCTCACACATACACGCACAGAGACACAACCTCCGTCACATTCTTGCACACACACACTGAGCGCTCTGCTAACTGGCAGCTTTATATTCCTGCGTTCCTTCGCTCTCTATATCATTGGCCTTTTTTTTTTTTTTTTTTTTTTTATTACACCCCCTTCCCCCTCGTGTGCGTTTCTCCCTCCTGACGACTTCTTCTCCGTGCTCCCTTACTGCCTCTCTTGTGGAGGACCCTCCACTGGAACACTTAATCCAGCTCTACGAGCATGAATACAGGCCTCTCCCCTGGGATTTCTTATTGTACCGTGTTAAAATGGAAATGACTGCAGCTCTGTGATAATTGTGGAACTAACTACTGCCCTGTTTGTGCATATTAATGGGATTGCAAGTGGGTGGGGGTGGTTCAAATTAATTGAACAAAAATGTAATTCATTAGACAACATAATTAATGCCAGTTTATGTTTGAGCTAGGCAGCAAATTTCTCAGTATCATGTATGAAACGTGGGGCCAAATATCCAATTATTCAGATTTGGTTCAGGGGGATGCCATGTATTCAGGAATTGGAGAAGTCGGAATATACACGAAATGTACAAATGGGGCCATTTTCATGGGAATAAAGCAGACAGTGCTCTTCATATTTCAGGCCAGCTGTAACTGAACATAGGTTTTTAATAAAGTGACAAAAATTATTCAAACTAAACTCTTTTGTCTCCAGAACACGCTGGTTATCGACACACCCAGAGTGAGGAAGCAGACACGGCACTTCAGCAGCGTCAAAGAGGAAGAGATGCTGGAGTTCTCAGAGTTGGAGAGCGATGAAGATGAGCCCAGCAAACCCTCATCCAAACCACGGCGGCCCCAAGACAAAACGCAGGGCTACCCTCGATCAGAGTGCTTCAGAGTGGAGAAGAACCTGCTGGTCTATGGGTCTGTCACATCTTCATGTTTCTTGTTGACTAAGTTCAATGGTAGCTGCTCTTTAGCGTTCTGTTAGCGCTCCCTGCTACACTGCTTTCACATAAATATGTAGTGGACCTTGGCACTCCCCTTGATCTAAAGCAAACGGCTTTAGCTTTTGGGTCCAGGTTTTTAGCAGCAACTAGTAGATTGCATATCCCTCTCTCTGTGACAGGAAATTGTAAAAAAAGAACAATAACCAGGTTATTGTGGAGTATTGCTGAAAATAAATGGCTGGATGTAGGCTGTGTCAGCATAAACTGAGGCATAACCACATCTTGCATAGGGAAGGGAATAAGGGCTGCTTGAGTATACACTGCTGTGCAAACTAACCTTATCTTACGTGTGCGGTATTAAACAAGGCATAAAGTACCACACATGTCAGCAACATTTTAAATATGATTTGATGATGGTAGCTGTGGTTCATGAGGCAGAGCAGGTTGTCTGGTAATGCACATGGAGTGGAGAAGACAGAAATCAGTGAAGTCTGCTAATCTGCTAATCAGTGCCACAAACAACCACGCACATACCAAACATTCTTATTCTGCTGCACACAGTGTCCTGTGTTCACTCAACTTTAACCTCGACTGTATTCAACAACGGTCTGTAAAGTCACATATATGAGAGCAGAATACTACACAGTGAGACTGACATACTTACCATGGAGACTGATTATCTGGCAAGCCCTTCCATTTTCATGCCTGACTTGAATAGTCAGTGTGTGTGTGTGTGTGCGTGCATGCAATGAACAGTGGTGCTAGTGAGATGTCAGCGTTGTTATTGTTACAGTCTAGTCTCGTGGCCTGAGGCTGTAGGACACACAAACACACTGTCTGACTGGGCCAGTCGTCTCTGCTCGCCGCTCTGTTGTCTTTTCCCATCATCCGTCTCTCTCGCTCGTTGTCACCCACCATTTTCCCTCTTTTTTTAAAAGGCTTCAGATGTAGGCTGGTGCACATGGTTCATTGAATATTGGGAAGCAGCAGCAGTGGAAAAAATTTTTTCAGTTGAGAATAAGAGTCTGAGCATTCCCGGCCACCACATCAGCCATTAGGTTGGTTCCACTGTGGAAGTGGGGGGAGATACACTGTGGTCCATGAAAACACTGTGATGTCTGCGTTACACTAGTTGGATGCCAGTAATGGTTAAGTAAGCAGAATGGTAGGAGGTACAGCATAACGGGAACCCAGCAGTCATTTGTGTGTGTTATGCTCAAATGGGAACCTTATAATTACTGCACTAAGCCCTGGGGGGGCAAAATTGAGGTCTCAATGGCTACAGGCTGCTTTTTGAGGGTTAAACCGTAGTGTTTGAATGAGGTTAGTGTAACACATTTGGGATGGTTAGGGTAAGGGGCTAGTGAAAATATGTCAACGAGTGCCTCCGCAGGGATAGTGCCTGTGTGACTGACAGAAGCGTGTTGAGGACTTGTCTACGTTGAATTCATGATGGATCGTGGGAGCCACAGAATAGTGTAGCACTTAATTATGAACGGTTTGAGTTTTAGTAAAAAACTACGGTAATGAAATAAAATTAAAATTCAACAAATGAACGTATTTATTTGCACTTAAATTTCTGACCAAATAAAAGTACCATTTTTAAAAACGCTCAAGTTTCAATCAGTATTTTTTCATCCCATTGTTGGTGGGAGGGGTTGGTCTCCCCCAGAATACCTGCTCCCACATCCAAGAAGTAAAGTTCATTTTCACAGAGCAATAGTGATGTCTGCATTTAAACTAATGTTGGCCATTAAATATTGCATATGAAAGACTGGCATAGATACTGATAGAGTGGTGGCATTCATATTTCCCTTCAATGTCTCCAGTTGGGGTAGATGGAGCGACATTCTGGCTCACGGCCGCTTCAAGCGCCCGCTGAAGGAGAGCGATGTGGAAACAATCTGCAGAGCCCTCCTGGCCTACTGTCTGTTACATTACCGTGGAGATGAAAACATCAAAAGTTTCATCTGGGACCTGATCACTCCGAGCGAAGATGGGACCACAAGGACGCTTACCAACCACTCTGGTAACACACGCCTTACTCTCAGCCCTGATTGCACTAAATATACACTGTAGGCAGTTTTAGGGCCTGCTCGGTGGTTACTCGAGCGCCCTGAGAATTCAGGGCCTGGGGAAGGAGAAGGAAAAAGAAGAGAGGCCAAGAACAACAAGTGGAAACAAACAGACTGCAGTTGCAAAATGCTGTCATGTTTTCTGTATGAAACTGTGCTGACTTGGTAACAATGTATCATAAAAGTTGAGAGGTCGTTATTTGTAGACGCCCCTGACTATTGCCTCACCATCTTCTGTCTTTCCCTTTAGGTCTCTCAACCCCTGTGCCCAGGGGCAGGAAGGGCAAAAAGGGGAAGCCCCAGGCCCCACCTCCACAGACGCCGCGTGCTGATTGGCTGGCTAGCTGTAATCCTGACCACTTACTGCAAGAGGATAGCTACAAGAGACACCTGAAACATCATTGTAACAAGTTAGTCCGTTTTTATGCTTGTCACATGACAACTTTCCACATCATATCCTGTGTTATATGATGTTGACAGACACAATCTTTGTGGCGCGTCGGCTAGTCATGCACCTCTTGATTTTTGTAACATGGCGTGTATGGCACGGCCGTCGCTGCTGGGTTGAAGACACAAGTGTACGATGTGGCAAATGTTTGAAAACTAGAGTTTGTGGAAAGAACTTTGGGGGGGGAAAAAAAACCACTGCTCCTCCTGATCAGTGCGTATGACGCAAAATGGTCAGAGCAGCAGCACCTATTGTTTAGGAGAATAGTGCAGAGGCTATAAATGGCTGCATCTATGCGATGATGAAGCGACCCCCTGCGGAGGGTGTATTGGCACTTCCCAGACATCTAAAGGCACGTGGCACATCAGGGCAGCTAGTGGCCAACTTATGTTGCCAGCAGCACGAAGGCATTGTTGTGGGTAATGTTCATTTAGATGGAAAGTTAGTGGATGGTACTGTGGCTTTAAAAACAAGATGAAGATGAAAAACAAAACTTTAACGGATGTAGCAGTCTCATGGCTTCCCTGTCGCACACACACTGAGTCATTTGTGTGTGGTCAGCTCTCTCTCCTGTTGTCAGGGAGATATGCTTCCTTGGCCTCACGATTCAATTCCAAGGGTTTTTGGGGGGGTTTTTTTGTCTACAGGGGAAGTTTGTGTGTGCATGTGTGTGTTTTTCTGGCTGCATGCCAGGCCAGGTGCTAGGCAGGCAGACCTGTTGGAAGTGGGTGAAAGACACACATAAACACAGACACGCACACATACACACACTTGGGGGTGATTATGTGGTGCCATCTGCTAGGCTGGAGCACAGCGTTGTGTGGCTAATCAGACCTGGCACATTGATGGATGAGCACACACAGCCTGCCAACAAACACACACACTCTGCAACTTGTGATGCCATTGATGCACAAACACACAGACATGCTGCCAGAATGGATGCAAAATGACTGTCCTTCACTACACACAGACCACACACACACACACCCACACCACAACACACACACACACACACACACACACACACACACACACTACACACACACACACACACACACACACACACACAACACTCTCTCTCTCTCTCTCTCTCTCTCTCACTCTCACACACACTCTCTCTCTCTCTCTCACACCTCTCTCCTCTCTGCACCAACCAACCTAACCTGGCTGTCCTCCCCTTGTGTCCTGCTCCAATCATCCTTACTGGCATTAAATCCTGGTGACAAATCTTGTGACAAATGTTTACAGTGAGCCAGATCTCCCAGATAGCAGCATTTCCAGTGTCAGGAGATCAAATCTGATTCAGTGTTTGGCTAAACTGATTCATGTTACATATTAAGGCGTTCAAAGCTAATTATCATACGGAACACGTTTCATTCTTTTCCAGAGATGACCATAATTATTTTGTCCTTAGTGGTAGCAAATGCATAGGAACTATATTTTATATTGAAATATTTGAATTGTATTTTCAAAAGAGAGAACATTGTAACGCAAAATGTGAACCATACTAAATCTCTTAAAAGATCCTTTAATTTCTTGATCTTATATGACATTGTCTTGTTCTTGTTTGTCACGTATTTATTGCTTCTTTTCTAGGGTTTACATTATTTTTGTATCTGAAGCCTCATGGTCAGGAAAAACAAGCAATTTGAAAATGTCATGGGAAACTGAGGCATTGTGATGACATTTAATATGGTTTTTAATGGCTATTTAAAGTTTTGAAAATAAATCACTATCAGGCCAACTGAGTGTTGAGGTGATGGCTTTTTACTAGAAAATAGCACACAACAAAATGTATCTTCATCCATGCTCGGTTGGTGATGCACTTTTGGTGCACGCTGTCTTGGCTGCAGTGCTGTCTGTGCATTTAAATCCTCATTTTAAAGCTTTGTAGGCACATTGTCAATGCTGCCATGTATGTATTAGCTTAATGAAACCTCGCTAGCCACCATTTGGCAGATGTGCCATTCTATAATGATCCTTCACTTCACAGACCATCCAAAAATCTGCTGCCGTTTTAACTTGTTTAAAGAGTTTTTTGTTTTTTAAGTACTTACCATCTCATCTTTTGATAAACAAGCTTTTGTTGCCTCTCCACCTCTGATTAATGCCTGGATCCTATGTTTGCTTTCAGAGCTTGGGTTCACAGTGTCATTCACATCATATCATTGCATTGGGAGACTAGAGACTAGGAATATTGGTTGTTTATAACAGTCACTGGTGCCTCTGTTTGTTTTCCTTTAAAACTGAAGAAGCATTTGGATCCAGAAATCCCATCAAACACTTGAATAATGGAAAAAGCAATTAATAGAGGGTTTGAAAATGTTGCCTCATTACGAGTTTTTTTTTTTTTTTTTCTCCACCAGTACGTCACAAAGCCTCATTGCTAACTCTGTCCTCCTCATCCTCAGGGTCCTGCTGAGAGTGAGAATGCTGTATTATCTGCGACAGGAAGTCATAGGTGACCAGGCTGAGCGCATCCTGGAAGGTGCAGACTCCAGGTCAGTAGACTTTCTCAGCACTGTTTTCTAATTCTTCACTTTATTGGACAATATCTTTACACACTACAGAAGACTGATTTGCACGCACAAATCTTTGTTTTGTGTCTTTTGTTGCTCTCACGAGCCCATTCTAAACTATTTTGGCATTGTAAATAGTCTCTCAAAAGTTCAGGGATCTTGAGCCTGATCCGTGATCAAATTTAATTAAAATGCTGTAATTGACATAAAAGACACACCCAAGGCCCTCTGCCTTTGTGAAATCTTGCTTTTCCTGCATTTTCTCATGAGGATGTTGGATGCGAGTCAAAGGAAATAAACACAATAAATACCCTGTGCATGAGAGTATTATTCCTAGAAGAACTTTGAGAGGAATGGAGAGGCTTCAAGTATTGGATGCATTATGAAAGTGAGATGAGAGGCGGATATTTATATGAACTTGTGATGAATTATTACTCAAGTATATTTCAGGCTGTTCTAGTGGCCTCTTTGGCAGGGTTCTTTCTATTCTGACAGACACAACACTCAGTTACTTTATCAGGGGACCGGTCCTTTTATCACACTTTGACCCATTTAGAAGTTTTTTTGACAAGCTGTTGCCTATTATGATTTGGCACAAGGCCTCATGGTGCAGAGGTGTGGATGTGAAGGTTAGATATGCTGCTCACCTCAGCAGTCAGCTTCATCTTACTCTGACAGCTCCTTCATGGCTTCCTCCTTTCTTTTCTGTCATACTACCCTTTCCTTGCCATCTGTCCATCCCTGCCTTTTTCTGAAGTGCACTTTAGTCTCTCATCAGCTCCCATCCCCCTTCCATCACCCTGCCACCCAGATGTGAATGCATTTATAATGTGGAACACATGCACTCCATGTTGATCTCTCTCACCCCCTCTTCTCTGTCCCTCCCCCTTCAGTGGCTACTGTGACTACCGTGTGTGTGTGTTTGTGTGTATCAGCGCGTGCCAGACGTGAGCATACGGGGTGCCATCGTGCCAACATATGCCAGGGGGATTTAGCATGCCAGTCTTGGTGTGTGTGTGTGTGTGTGTGTGTGTGTTGCCAAGGCTGGGAATGCTGCTGTTTGCAGAGATAAGGGACCGTTTCCCCAGGTTTTTTTTTTGTTTGGTTTTTATATCCTCCTGTCATGCTCTGTCTTTCTGCTCCATTGTGTATTGTACCCTTTTCTCTCTGTAACTAGCTGGAAACGCCATTTTCTTTCCATAATGGATACATTTTATTTATTTATTTTTTGTTTTGGCGCTACAACATAGAAGAGCTAAGAGTAATTGAAAGTATTCAGCTTATTTACAGGCATGGACAAACCAGATGTCTCAGTCTGGTTGAGGGGGAAATGGATTTAACCCACCCCGCCCCCCTCGCATGGTCTAAGGCTGAGTTTAGGTACCGTGATGGTAGCATCAGTATGTTGTTGTTCAGTTGTATCAGGGTATCTTAGTTGAGTAAAATGAACCACCTACATACAGCTTTACTGTGTTTTAATGCCTGCTTACAGCTGATCGAGCTTCAATGCTCTATCGTCTCAACCTCAGCCTTTTTCTCATGCTCTGTTTAAAATTGAAATAAAGATTGATTCAGTACCAGATCAAACTAAGCCTGCAGAGTTTATTCAGTTGACATTGTTTATCTCTGCCACAGTGTTTTGGACATCTGGATCCCCCAGCCGTTTCATGCTGAGGTGCCGGCTGACTGGTGGGACAGTGAAGCTGACAAATCCCTGCTCATCGGCGTCTTCAAACACGGTAGCTTTTTTTCATGTTGCCTATACACACAGATCCACACCCTCCAACATGGCAGCCATGAGACTCTCAGATAACATGTCAGCACCTACAGACAAACTCCTGCTGCATCCAGGCACAGTGAGCATCACAGAAGCACACGCGCGCATGCACGCACACAAACAAACACTACTGTCGAAAGTATTCGTCCCTCCCACTTCTGCTGCCACCAGTTGACTGGTGTTGCTATAGTGATAGCTGTACGCAGCTGGCCGGCTTGGTGTGCTGTTGGGAGTGTGATTGATGGCTACTTTCGCTACTGACTGTGTGTGTGTGTGTGTGTGTGTGTGTGTGTACGCGCGTGTCTGCATGCTCTGTCTTAGTCTAGTTTTAGAGTTTCAATAAGAAAACCTCAGTTAACTGTGGAACTGGTTGTTTAGTGCATCATTAATTGACCAGTGGGCCAACGTTAGGTGCAGACTGCGTGTGTGAGTGTAAGAGACCGACGGGGAAGAGTTAAGCGTGTGTGCACGTTGTGGCTGGAGACCCTCATTCATATTAATTTGGCATAATTCTCATAATTTTTCCATCATTGCCACCTTCTATGATTCAATTAGGACACTCACACACAGGAATACAAAAGGGCTCACCCGTAGTTAATCATAATCCTCATTCACTCAGGAGGGCCTTCGGGGGGGGGGATATAAAACACACACAGGTTTGTATGCAGACACAGATTGTGCCACACAAGACAATGTTACACATATGCACAGAAAGAGTGATAGCCTATAAAGACCCCAATGATTAAGTTTGGCTGCAGGCACAGAGGTGTGTGTGTGACAGAGATTGGGAACAATGTGTGACATCTCTCCTAATTGAAATGTGGTGGAAAGAGAAGGAATAAGGGATAAGCGAAGAGGTGGTGCGGTTGTTACTGCAAGCCTCCTCTTCATGCTCCTCCCTCCCACCCTCCCACCCTCCACCCCACTCTTCTGTATTTTCCTCTCATTCCTTCCATTTTTCTCACCCGTCTTTCTCTCTCCTTCCTGATGTGTCTCGGTAGGATCTGCACATTCTAATCTGTTCTGCCTGAACGCTCCTAACGGACAAACACGCAGTTTCTCACACTCACTAGCTCACTTTCACAGACTCCACGACACACACACACACACACACACACACACACACACACACACACACACACACACACACACACACA